>NC_142734.1:31962695-32182695 GCF_051943395.1 Hippocampus bargibanti
CCTTCACTTTGACACCAGTTACCTAGAGGTGATACTCACCAACATTCCTTTGGTTACTACATGCAAATGAAGGCAAATCAGTCACTTAGTCACAAGTTTCTGAAGATAAGACTCTTGAATGGCTGTCTCACTTGTAAATGTCATTATTGTGCTTCACAATGTCACGTGACCAAGATAGCATGATAACGTCTTTCATGGGATCGTTCTGATAGCAGAGGTTTGTTTTAGATATTTCCGGCTGGGTTTCTCTTTTGTACCACATGACCCTTGCAAATGATAAGATTATGTAACAGTTATTGTTGATTTAAAAGGTATAAATGTCAGCTTAATTATAACTCCCATCGTATTAGCGGGTCATTTTATCACGCCGGAACTTCTATGACTACCGGTTGTGCATTCCAGGGGCATCATGCCCGGACGGAAGAGTAAAGATCAAATCCTGTTTTTGAACCTTTTGAATTCATGCCGACTATAAACTGCCGACAATGACATTCCGCTGCTATTAATGACCTCTTAGCAAAAAGCCGGATGGAAAAATCAGGGAGAGCAGCAATCCAAGGTCGCAAACTGCTGACACACACACACCCTCACCTACTCATTAGTTACCACCAGCTTGCTCACAGTTGGAGTAGCCTGAGCTCTCTAATAGAGTCAAAATGGAATTTCGTGGCTTGACTTCATGTCCTACTAAAGTAGGGGTGTCAAACTCATTTTGATCGTGGGCCACATGTGAGTTGCTGTTTCCCTTGGAAAGCGGTTATGACTGAAAACCAAGTAAGAAAGTTCATAACGGTTTATTTAACGACTGTTGACGTTACTGCAATTCGGGGTTTGGTTACAATAAAACGTTGATCATATTTTCTCTTATTCATTGGATTGAATTGAATTGGATTAGCCTTTATTAGTCTAGCAGTTGAGAAGTTTACATATCACAGCAGCAAAGTTATGGAAGGAAGAAGAAAGGAAAGGAAGACGTATATAGAAAAAAATGCAAGAGCTGCCAGAAAGGCAGCCACTTGCACGGCGCCATCTTGAAGCCAAAAGAACAAAAAAAAACTAAATAACAAAATAATATGACAACACAAAGACACAGTCATTCAATCTTAAGCACTTTCTACACCCTCTTTGTTGTATGAAGCAGTTCTAGATGAAAGAGGAGAGCACCAAAGCGCCCTTTTCACCAGTGGATCAGGGACGTCATGGTGAAATATGCACGTCTGCTACAAGCTAAATGTTGAAAGCAAACACGAAGCTGTAGCATCCAGTGACAAAAAGAGATTGTCTCACATCTCCTGTCCCACGTAAATCCGCTTCAATTCCAAACCGCATCAGTTCCATATACGCATTGGTGCCGTGCATTGACGCTCCTTTTCTCCTCAAGCCATGCATCCATCCAGCCGCAGACTATCCAATAGCTACGGCCTTTCCGCTGAATAAAGCGGGGCTATGAAAATGCTGCCCAGGACAGGCGCCAAAAAAGCAAAATCGCCCCAGAACTGTCCAGCGATGACAGTCAAATGGCACCAACATTTCTTCCAATCCAAAACGAAGCTGGCATATTGGTGCTGCCGAAAAAGGTGAAACCGCTCCGCAGAGTCTCCTCCTTGATGAATGGCATGGCCATAAATGCTGAAAAATAATATGTATCCATTCCACATAACACACAACAACACAATGTGAGAAAAGAAAACACAAAAACAAGACAAAAAAAGCAAGGCTCATTGGAGAACTTGCTCACGGCTACTTACGGGTGCCATCTTGGACTTCATTATTGCACAGGATTATTGTTCTCTTCTAATTATGCACACATTTGTGTGTACACAAATTTGATTAATGAGCCCACAATACATTAGTCCTTTCATTGCATCTTTGCATTGGCTTACGATATATGCATACATATTGTATAGGACCTCTGACGGCTGACTACTCAGGCGCCATCTTAGACTTCCACTTCCATATGATGTATGAAAAATTGTACATTTTGGGTAGAGATTTTCGCAAGCATCATGCTTCTGCTGGCCACATAAAATGACATAGTAGGCCGGATCTGGCCCCCGTGCCTTGAGTTTGACACCTGTGTAATCCCATCTCTGTTGAACTATTTCCACCTGACTTCATTGGTGATAGCGTACAAATGTTCTTCACATGATGAGAAAGGACAAATGAGTGAATATAGTATTTTAAAATCACAATTTCTATGTGAATCCAAATAATTGTGATTTTTTTTTTCCCCCCATCTGGCTTATTCGTCACCTCCAATATGACAAAAAAAAAATACAGATCACATGATTAAAAACTAAATCTACCTCTATTTTGCCATCAATTTCCTCTTCTACCTGTCAGCACACCCATCACCCCCCACCCCCCCGTTTGTCACTTGTGACCGTTATATGACACTTATCACTTTGGGGCAATTACGGTTCCGCCCCATGAGCCCTGCCAAGTAACAAGTGGTCAGGCAAATGTGATTATCCCAACAAAATGAATCCTTGTCGCTTCGGCTCGATCGTTAACATTTTTACTCTAGGTTTTATAACGCCTCACATACCTGCTTTATTGCCTGAGCAACGGACCATTTATTGTTGCGAAACGGAACTCATTCCTAGGTTCAAGGTTTCTTTTTTTTCCCCACAGACAATGGTCCTTTTTATTGTGTTTTATTTTATTTTGAGTGAAGAGACTCTCAAACCTTGACTGTCCCTTCAGCCTTTGTCGGAACTGTCACTCTCTTCCTTGCGAGAAATACATTTTTAAAACAAGCTTTGCTTTTTTTCATCCCCTGGTAATTTTCAAATGATAAATATGCTCACACATCATTCCAAAATACAACGTAGATGTATTTTTCAATCTTGCGTGTGTACACTATCAAAGCAGAATCCCTTGCTTGTGTCCCTCGTCATTCTCGCTCTCTGCAAAAGGATTGTTATCTGCCGGCTTTAACTGTCGATCATTGGCAGACTTGGAAGGAGGAATGTGGGTAGTCGGTTGAAGTGAAACTGAAAGACAACGTGACTGACATTGTCATCATGTTTATAAAAGCTTTAGATGTTCATATCTTTATATTTCAACACAAATAATGATAATTGAGTGAAATGACTCTTCAATCTGCTGTTGAGTAAACGCATTCACTATCTGAACTAAAACAAAGGCTAAAATTATCCATCCATCCATTTTCAGCTTGCTTATCCCAAATATTGGAACCCATCTGAACAAACCAGAGGTGCTTCAATGGAATGCAGTGAGCCACTCGCAAGTTACCATCTAATGATTAATCTAGTCATTTTGTTTGTTTATTTTTGTTTATTTAGCAGTGGAAAATCCCATTTGTGGAACACGGAAGTGTTTAGTGGGGATCCTCTGTCATTGATTCCTGTTGAACTCATTCACTACCATTCCCGAATTTATTTGGGAATTGAAAATATGACGGGGAGGCCCATTCCCGAATTATTTCGGGTTTTGATTTTTCTTGCGGGGATGCCGATAAAGCGCTGGTCACACCTCTGGCAAGGTTTTTCCCTTCCACGAGGGGGCAGCATTTGCCTTTTGTACAGCTGCCCCCACTTGCACCCATATAACTTGGGAATTAACTCTTTTGTTCTAAAAAAATAAGTGTCTAAGGTTTCTGACGCTGCCTTCAATGTTTTTTTTGTTATTAAGCTTTTTATTGATTGTTTTTATTTTATTTTTATACACAGTTAGAAAAGGGAAAACAAAGTCACATATTTAAGTACATTAAACATCATCTGTTCTGGACATCAAAACAGAACATACATCCCATAACGATCGCGATAAAACGTTTTTAGAATTCTTGCACTTCCACATATGCAATGTCTTGTTCATTGTGCCATATGAGAAAGATAAAACATGACATAAAAATTAGAAATATAATAATAATAATAATAATAATAATAATAAATAATAATAATAATAATGGACCAATGGTTAGTGCTTTGACCTCACGGTGCAGGGATCAATTCTGGCTACAGACTACCTGTGCGGATTTTGCATGTCTTCCCTACATGGACCCACATGGGTTTTCTCCAGGTATTGCAGTTTCCTCCCACATTCCAAAACATGCATTGAGGGCAGATTGAACACACCAAATTGTTGCAAGGTGTGGGTGTATTTCATCTCTGCGTGACCTGCGATTGGCTGGCAACGGGTTCAGGGCGTCCCCCGCCTACTGCCCGAAGACGGCTGGCATAGTCTCCAGCACCCCTTTGCGATCCTTGTGAGGATTAACCGGAGGATGGATAGATGGATACTTTTTTTAACTTAAAAAAAGGTCACTTGTACATCACAGCAGGGTTAAAGCGAAGTCACCTCCTTTGTCACTTCCAGTAGTGATATGTGGCACTGCACGTTTTCAGATTCATTAACATTGCGACCCATTATTGTATTCACACACACACACACACACACACACACACACACACACACACACACACACACACACACACACACACACACACACACACACACACACACCCTGTCAGCTCAGGCAAGCAGAAGCTGAAGTGTTACCACATCGCAGTTCTTTATTGGTCTTTCAGGAATGGGGAAGTGTTTGAGGCTGCATCTTTACGGGAAGCCAGCATGCATGTGTGTATGTGCGTGTGCACGGGGCATGCACGCGTGTGTGTGGGGGGAGGGGCTTAATGGGAAAACGCGTGGGTGGGGAGGGTATGACAAATATTTGCGAAGGCAAACAGGAAGAGGGGATGAGAAAGAGAGGCAAAGTGCAAAGGTAGTAATCGTATTCATGATCAGCAATCACACATTCACCGATGATCATGCGGGTGTGCTCTGGGAAGGTGTGATGGGGGGGGGGGGTACTTGCGGTTATTGCAAAAGAAGGAAATGTCATCGCGGCATCTTGTTGGCCACACCGAGGGGTTATTCAACAATGACATTCTCGCTCTTGGGGAAAGTGATACAAAGTGTTCTATTTCACAATGCAGTGATATTTTCACCTGAAAAAAAATTCCCAAGGAGGGAAGCATGTCCAAAGCACCACATTGCACTGGCAACCATTTTTAAGATCTACATGCAATTGAAAAATGTAACTATCAGATATGTCACCTTGGCTCGGCGAGTGTTCTGCAAATAATATGGCCGATATTGCAAATATTATTAGATAAAAAATAACTTGTCTGATCAGCCTCAACGAGGATTGTTAAAAGTAGAATCTTGTTCTGCGGCCGCGCTTGGGTCAATAATGAATCGAACATTTTTCTATGAGAGGGAACAACTCTAAAAAAAAAAACAATGGTTTGATATTCCCTGCAATTTGGCTGCCAACAATTGAAGGGTGTTCACAGCATTTCACCCAATGATCTACTCCAAATGATAGGCTTCAGTGGAATGCCAAATCAATACAGAAAATGGATAGATGGGTATTAGAAAAAAAAAGAACAATAATTGAACAGGTCAAGTAAATAACCCTATTTATTCTACACTTTTAGACATGCAGGGGTATTTCTTGTATCATCTGGTTCTGGGTTTAGTGATGTATTGCCTAAATATTTGAAGTGAAACTCAATAGTCCCACCCAGATTCTTCCATGTGGACAAGTAACCTGAAACAGGTCAACCTGGTTGACCTGGTTAGAAGCCTGCTCGTCTGGCTCGTTGTTCTTGATTCAAAGACAAAGCACGCCGGAAGGGCTGATCCCAAACATTAATGGAAACAATGAAACAGGTTGGCTCATCCATTTGGTTGCTCTCATTGAGTCATCCGTGCTTGGATAAAGAGTTCATATTGAACATCACTGATAGCAACACTCATTTTGAATTGGATCATTTGAATTGGTATCTTGAAGACCAGCACAGCAATGAAAAATAAAAAAAACATACAAATATTTTAATTAAAATTAAGTATTGATAATCAGATTAATTTTGACAATGGCTTTTCGTATTTCCAGCGACAATAAAGAAAACAAGATTTCGCTCAAAATGTATTTCCATTGGGAATTTATATATATATATATATATAACATCTGACCGGGTTCCGTTACGACAAAACGGTCGTAAGTCAAACGGTCATAAGTCGAAATCCATTCAAAATGGCCGCCTCGAGGTTTAAACGACAGGATAATATACGATGTCAATCTGTTGTTTTTAAGTAACATTTTAACGTAATATACCAAACAGTTTAGAGTTCATTTATAAATTTGATAAATTTTAGGATCATTTTTATGTCAGTTTTTTTCCCACATTTTTTTTTTGGGGGGGGGGGGGGTTCTTTGCCGAATCTCCCTATATATACCATTTTTACTCATTGCAAAAGTTAACCTCCTCTCACAATCATCGCCCAGCCAAATATTTTACCTTCGAATTATTTCCATTCAATTCAATCATGGTGATACAAACATAGAGCCAACACCAATTGGCTTTTCATCACTGGACAATTTCCAAACAAGTCAACTAAGGACATTTGGTACTACTTGTTGAGCAATTGTCAGGCATGCCTGTGTTACAAGGGCAGCAGACTCATTCCATCAGGCTGATATTTTCTTTATGGCATAAGATGAAATCATTATATATTTTTTCCACTTTTGTTGCATACTTTGTTTTTATACCATATTTTCTGCTGTATAGGCCGCACCAGAGTATAAGCCGCACCTTCAATGAATGAAAAAAAGTTTTCCAAATATAATTTATAAATATATACAAGTTTTCCAATTATAAGGTACACTCACATTATAAGGTGCTACAGTTGAGGCTGGGGTTACGCACAACTTCTTCGATAAGGGGAAATGAAGGGGGTAGCCGCTGACAGTAGTTGTGAGACCTTCTGTGGATCAATATTACTTCACATATAAGGTGCACTTGCGTATCAGGGGCAGGGTCATGTTTTGAAGAAAATCAAGCTTTTGGGTGCGCCTTGTACACAGGAAAATGTGGGTATTTTGAACATGGATGGAGACGATATTTCGGAGCCAAACAGGCAATGACAATGTTTTCTGACATGTGATTGGCCCAATGTGTATCTTCTGTGCATGTGCAACTCTGCTCTTCACCAAAAGAAAAAAACACCAACAGTGAACTATAGTGTGATGGTGGAATCATATTTTTTGTGCCTAGACAAGGTGGAATGAGATGAAGAACTATTTGAAATGGCGGTCGGTGTTTGTAAATTGACAAGGTTCAGTTAGAAAGTAAAATATAGGAAACGCCAAATGGATCAGCTAATATTTTGTCGTTTTTCATGATTTATATCTTTTTGCATATGCACACATGGAGAAACGAAGGCCTCCCATCATGACTGCCAAACGGAACCTTTTCTTTCATGATAATGTCCCGATCTATTCAACATGACTTCTTGAAGCTCCCATTCCCATAACCTTTCGCTTTCCACAAAGTGCCACCTCCCCATCCCGCAGCCTATCAGCTGCTTCGGGAACTGGCCAAAGAGAGAGTCAGGGTCACCCTTGGCTCAGACAACACACTCCCCACTACCTTGGAAACCCACCAGGCATCCTAGAGACAAACACAGACACACTGAGCGACTGCACTCACTTCCTGGACTCCCACAGAAGCCTGCCAGGCCTGGGAAAAGTTGATGGCCTCTACTGCTTAACCAAAGTCTAAAAAAATGAGAGAAGTTGAACCTGACGAAGTCCTCACTTTAATTTAGGCTTCACCTAACTTTTCTCTCGTGGACATTAATGTGGCAACGGGGAAAAACTCAGCAGGATGTGACCAAGACCGAATCTATCCAAAAGTGTTTCTTGAATAAATGGTGCCTTGTAATGTAGAACTTTACAGCAAAAAAAAAAACAGAAAAGATAATTTGAAAAGAATAATGATGGAAAAGTAGATACAGTATAATAAGTCAACATTTGTTCAGGAAAAAACAACAACAACCATGCATTTTCCGAACCACTTATCCCCAAAGGGTCGCCGGGATTGCTGCAGTCTATCCAAGCTATTATGAGACAGTAGGAGGGGGACACCCTGAACTGGTTGCCAGCCAATCGCAGGGCACACAGAGACCAACAACCACCAGCGCTCATACTCTCACCCACGGACAATTTCAGAGTAATCGATCAGGCTGCCATGCGCATTTTTGGAATGTGGGAGGAAACCGTAGTCCCCGGAGAAAACCCACGCTGGCATGTGGAGAACATGCAAACACACATGAAGGCAGAGTGTTGGAATTGAACCCGGTATCTCTGCACTGTGAGGCTGACGCGCTAACGGTTCACGGCTAAACAGTGGAAACCTGAGCTGCCCTCCAAAATATATTTTCAGCTACATTTTCATAAATATTTTTTGTTCACCGTTTTTATCAACGGTTGCATTTTCTTATTGCTGGGGCCTTTAGCCTCAAATGGTTTGTTTATTTTAAATCACACTCCCACACACATAAAAAATTACCAAATACAGTAAAGTCTCGTTATATCGATATTCTCGGGAGTCGGAAAAAATATCGATATAACCGGACTATCGATATATCCGATCCTGCGGCATGTAAATTTTCTCCTTGCGTTCATAGAAATAGTATCGTAATAAGCAGTACTATCGATATAACCGATATCGATATAACGAGACTTTACTGTATGTACACCACATGTATTTCATACAAAATATACAATATCCAGAGAAATATTAACATAAACAAATGTGTGGGTCCAAACCGGAAATTCCCAACATGGGCACATGAACACTGGAGCTTCTCTCAATTCTTCTGGGAAAAAAACGTGACGGAACAAACAGTGTGGGAATTCTCCCCGAAGTGAAACGGGATCGCGTTGTTTTTCCAAACCTTCACACATGTGCCAATTGTCCCGACACCTCCATCTATCTCACCGAACTCCTGGTGTCTTCCTTGCCCAGACACGTCGGACATGGAGGTGCCAGGGAAGGCTGCTTGCCCGTGGGACCCAACGTCGGAGCGCCGAGGCGGGGCAGCGAGTCGTTTCTCTATGCCTGAATCACTCGATGCCGGCATGTGAGAACAAATTCTTACTTTCATGTGAGTACAAGTGCTGGAGGAATGTTGCCGGCTGTCTTCTCATGCAGATGAAGTGAGTAGGACATGTTGACGCATTCCGTTTTGATGAGTCGATGAATAACAGCATCACTGGCTCGTTCCGTTGATAAGCAAGTGGTGTGCTTTGCCTCGTTTCTTTGATTGACATCTTCTATTCTATTTCCCACTGAATGTACACTTGTAAATCTAACAGTTGCCTTGCTAAAACGGCAAACTGGGAGAGGACCGTTTTTACTCATTCTTGCTCAATCATATGTATTTGTTTTTTTATATTTATTTATTTAGCTATTTATTTATTTTCTTATTTATGTATTTATTTTATTAATGTATTTATTTATTTTGCTGTATATTTATTTGTTTGTTTGTTTGTTCGTTTATGAGTTTGTTTGCCTATTTAATTTAATTTAATTTATTTTTTTCCTCATTCTTGCTCAACCATGTTTATTTATTTATTTATTGTTAATATTTGTATTTAATTGTATGTATTTGTTTATTTATTTTATTTTTATTTATGTATTTATGTGTTTGGGAGCCTTTTCCTGAGCATCTTCATCTTTATTAAGTTCATAGAGTTGCTTGTTGTGTAGCCACGAGGGGACACAAGCCAGTGTCCTATTGTGCCAGTTCCAAGCCCGGATAAATACAGAGGGTTGTGTCAGGAAGGGCATCCAACGTAAAAGCTTAGCCAAAACAAACATGCGGATCAAACCTCTGAAGATGAAGGACACTGATTCGCTGTGGCGACCCCTTGAAAGGAAAAGCCGAAAGGAAAAGAAGATGTATTTATTTATTTATTTATTTATTTATCATGACTTCGATTTACAACCCTCGCTATAGAGCCCACTGGCTGCGAAACAAATTTTAACGTTTGCTGTTTTAAATCTGACTGATCCTTTGAGTAACAGTGTAAAGGTCACGGGTTCAGGTCTCAAAGAGTGAATTAAATATACGATGGTAGCTGTAGCAACTCGTTGTCATGAGAACCTCTTTTTTTAAACAACATACCTGATTTTGAACTTTCACATTTGCAAGGGATTTTTCTTCTTCTTCTGTTTTCTACTCATACAAATGCTCAGTAACTTCTCAAGTGTGTCATCAACCTGTAAGTGTGATGCTTGCCTCACAATTAATTAATTTATCTCCTTATCAGTTTTCATCTTTTTGACTTGCACATTCCTGATGCCTATAATTGATGTAACATATTACGTCACCTTTTTTTTTAAACGTCAGTATTTACGTTCAAAGCGATAAAGTGATTGATTATGTTGCACTATCTGCCTGTTCGCTTTCCTGGCCTGGTTGTCATTCAATTATAGGGAGCAAATAGAGAAATAACCATTTTAACCTCTGGCTAGGGTGTTGCATTCTCCTAGAATGTTTCTGGAATGTGGATGGAATGCAGAGTACCTGGAAAGAAAACTATGCAACCCACGTCACGCATGAGTATTCAACAGACGTTGACTATGAAGAGATGAGAATGAGTGCAAGCAAGCAACAGTCGTTGCGTTTTCAACAAAAAGTATCACACTAACTTTGCGCCATTGTTGCTCTGCTTGACTCAGGCAAGTTGGCTCCAAGTAGAGTTTTTGTTAAGTGCAAAGATTTTGTCATTGGTTTAAAACAGGAGCCATGTTTTTTTTTCCATTCAAGACACAATATAGGCCAACGTAGCTCATGTTTGAATTTGTGTGTGTGTTTTGTTTTACCACTGGCAGATGTGTTAAAGGACAGTCGATGTCTCCGGACAAGTTGTGTCCATAATTTATAAAATGTCTTCAAATGACTTCTACTGAGCGTATTTTACAAAATTCCACCGCATATAGCTATATTTTAAGTTTTAAGACTTGCGTAGAATATTCCGGTAGTCTTGTTTTTGAGTTGGTGTCGAGTCCGTACGTTACGTCACTGAAGGAACGCCCCTGTCTGAAAAAAGGACACATTGTAGCAGCCCTTCCATCACGTCAATGCATTTTGCTGTACTTTAGTCTGAAAATGTCGTGTAGGACCGAAAAGAGGCAGAAGAGGGCGACAAAGCTCCATGTAATGAATTAATCAGCCTGTGGAAACGGGCTGAGGGGGAACACCCTGAACCGGTCGCCGCACAGATATGAACAATCATCTACGCTCACACTCATTGCACAATTTAGAGTGTTCTATTAACACAATTTTTGGAATGTGAGAGGAAACGGGAGTACCCGGAGAAAACCCACATGGGTCCAGGGTGAACATGCAAACTCGACACAGAGAGGCCTGAGCGAGACTCGAACACCCGACCTCTGCACTGTGAGGTGGACACACTAACACGTGACTACCCAGGCCGCCCAACAAAAACAAAAAATATTGTTGACATTTGCTCATTGAACGCCCACCCCTGCTGAAATTCACCACAACAATACAAATGTTCACCTGGTCCGATTAAAAACAGAGGTGGCCATACTTCACTATCCCCTCCTAATGATGCTATCCAAGGGCGACGTGAAAAAATGATGAACACCAATACTCGGTTCAAACAGAAAGTGAGGCTGAGAAGAAGGAGCGATGTTACCGTCAGCGTTACACAATGTAACAGTCAGGACAGATGAGTGGCTGATTATAAAAGGAACACACACTGACTACTTGCGGGAAGAGGACAGACATGATCAGCTGGCAGACACTCTCACTGATTAAAAATGCAAGGAGGACGATAAGGAACAGTGTCATCAGATAACCTCAAACCCCACTTTATTCTTCATTGTAAGCAGGTTGTCTGTTTTTCTTCAAAGCCACTCGTGTATTATTTTAGCGATGACTCATTCCTAAACTTGAGAGTGTGCATTAATGTTGTGATAAACCATCATCTGGCTTACCGGCATGCTTTCGCGATAGGGCGCCTGGTTTCTTCGAATGAGAGAGGAAATGAAGCTCTGAGACATTCGCAGAAACTAAACGTGGTGTGATGCAGTTTGTGCAGCTAGCAAATGGTGGTGGAAGAAACTGAAGCAAAATCATGCTGGTTTTTTTTTCCCATTTGTAACAAATAAATGGTGGAGTGGTTATCATGAAATTCAGGGCTTGGATCTCAGCTCCAGTCTTTACATGTGGAGTTTGAAATTGAACTGTCACGCAGTGTGTGGGGTTACACAGGAATCAGGTATAGATTACATTAACCTGTATTAGTCTCACAGTGGAATGAACTGGAGTACCCAGAGAAAACCCATGAGACATCAGGAGAACAAGCACACTACACTTTTTTTCTCTCTTTCTCTTTCTGTCTCTTTCTCTCTCTTTCTTTCTTTCTTTCTTTCTCTCTCTTTCTGTCTTTCTCTCTCTGTCTGTCTGTCTCTCTCTCCCTTGCTCTCTCAATTTCTCTCTCTCTTTCATTCTCTCTTTCATTCTCGCTCTCTCTGTCTGTCTCTCTCTCTCGCTGTCTTGCTTTTATAATAATAATAATAATAATAATAATAATACATTTCATTTATTTCAAAACTCTCAAGGTCACTTTATAGTCTCTATCTATCTATCTATCTATCTATCTATCTATCTATCTATCTATCTATCTATCTATCTATCTATCTATCTATCTATCTATCTATCTATCTATCTATCTATCTATCTATCTATCTATCTATATATATATATATATATATATACACACACACAAAACGTATTTTCCGGTATATAAGGCACCCCCCCCCCCCCCCCCCGATGAATGCTGTTTTTTAAAACTTTTTTCCATATATAAGGCGCACCGGACTATAAGGTGCTCCTTCAATGAATGAAGAATGTAACATATAAATATGTAACTGTTTTCCAAATATAAGGCACACCCACATAAAAAGACCCTACAGTGGTGGCTGGTGTGACGCACTGCTTCTTCTAAAGGGGGAAATGGAGTCGGTTGCTGCTGACAGTAATTGTGAGACCTGGTGTGGCTCAATATTACTTCCCTTATAAGGCGCACCCGCGTATAAGGTGCAGGGTCATCTTTTGAAGAAAATCAAGGCTTTTGGGTGTGCCTTATACGCCAGAAAATACCATATATCAAATGAAGGTGTGAAGTCATATTTATATTTCTTGGGTGTTCCACAAAAAACATGTAAGAAATGTTAAGGTGTGGTTTTGGGTCATCGGTACATTCTTTTCTTGTAGTATCACTCCTACCTTGCAGCACACACCACAATCAGGAACGTCCGTCTTGTTAAACTGCAAGTTGTTTGCTGCTGAGTAAATCTTTGTCTCTCTACGGGTGGTGGGGTGGGAGGCCCGAGAGGCCCGACGGTGCCGTTTGGAGGAGTCATTGGGTGCATGGTGACTGATTAAATGCGCAGCCCTCGTCTGTTCAGATGAGCAGCTTCATAGCCCGATGGTCTCCAGATTAACTCGACGAGCATCTTGAGTTTGTTAGTGAGATTAAACGCACGGTGACTCGCCACTGCCATCTCACTTGATTACTTCACAGCTCGTGAACAATGCAACATGGCGAAAGATTTGATTAGGTCCTCTGCTTTTTAATGCCACGATGCAGGAACACTTTACAATGTCGGATATGATGATCGTACACTGAATGATAGAAAGTAAATATTGTAAACAGTTGGTAGGTTCCATTCAAATCCACCCGTCTAGTTTATTCCATCTCCTATATTGCGGCTACTGTAGTCTCAGATGATCTATCCATTCATTTTCCAATCCAATTTCTCCCCAAAAAAGGGTTGCAGGGGGTATGGCAGCCTATCCCAGCCGTATTCCGGGGACACTCAGAACAATTTAGAGTATTCAATCAGCCCGCCATGAATGTTTTTGGGAACATGGAAGGAAACCGGAGAAAACCCACCCAGGGATAGAGTTGAACCCGGTACATTTCCACTGAAGGGACATCACACTAACCACTGGACCACCAGGCTTTAAAACATATAAAAGGCACGCCCATGTATGAGGCTAGATTAGTGATAATAAATGCCAGCTCAATATTTGACAAATAAAATTAATTAGATTGTTTGTCTCACAATGAAGAAATTCACAATTCACAGCAGCATTTAGCTAATCATTCAAAATAATTTAAATGAGCTATTCAATCTAACTTAAACCAATACTATTCAAATTAACTCAAATCCTCATGCAAAATGCTCCTCGTTCATCTGTCCAATATACGTCGAAGTCATACACCAAGCTCCAGAGTCAACATTGTAACAAAAATATTTATTGAACTGGTATAAAAAAATAATTTCTAACATTATGTACAATTCTAATCTGAATGGTTGAAGGAAATGAACAATCAAAGCTGCATCCAAATGAGGTTTCTCGCTTTCACATACACGCAGGCACACTGCGACAGTTCATCAGTAGACGTTCAGTGTTCAAATACACTAACATGGAAGTGCTTTGGGAACTATGTACACATTATTTACAAGACATACACAAACATATACACACACGTGTTCTTTTGTTGCAAAACAAAATTCAAGCCATAATAAATATGGTCAAAAAAATATTCTCAATTTTGTCTCTTAAATAACGGTGGGCCCTTCAGTGACTGTGGAATGAAACAAATGAACAGCCGTAATTCTTCTCATAAATTAAATAAATAAAATCTAGATAAGATGTTTGTTGCAGAAAAAAAATAAATACCATATTATATAATTCAAGACTCCCACCCAATGTTTTAAGACCTGTGTGAGGCACTGTTTCGACATCATCTTTTCAACATAGAGTAAATGACGCCGGCCGGGGGGAGGATGGTGCGTTTCTGTATGCATCATTTTGATTTGAGGAGTGGGGTGCGGATGAGACGTATAAAGGAAGGAGAAAGGCAGATTCAGTGGGTTAAAAGCGGGTGAGGTCAGTCCACTTCTGATGTTTTGCACAGGATGCTGCCAGAGCTGAGGTTTCGTCTGGTTGCTAATGAGATGGGATTGAGCAGTAGTAGGCGCAAGTAGTGGTTGTAACAGAACGACACGGGCTTCACTGATCTAGGCCCATGAGTGGAAAAAAATAAGATAAAGCCTTGAGCATTTTATATATATATATGACTGTAAGTAACGAGCCTTTTTTGCATTCTAAATATTCAAGTATTTCCAGGTAACCCCCCCCCCCCCCCCAACAGTCTCATAAGGCACTTTTAAAAACAAATATGTAGAAGAGCGGTTACATAACTCGCACCCTCCTGGCAACATGTGCTGTTCTCTAAGCAGAGCAACGGCCACCTAAAAGGCTGACAATCAGGCATCAGAGTCCAGGGAGATCGGTGGTGGTCTGATGTGGTCACAGGGAGTAAATCAAGTGAGGCACATAAAGGATGGCAAGGTTTCAAACACGACACTTTTCTCCGCCGTCACAGCGCCACGGCCACAGAGGTCGACGTGAAGGCCGAGGGCTCGTGGCTAATGCTGTGCAACTTGATCTCTGTGCTCGATTTGTCCGTTTGCGATGCGGGGAGTAGCGCCGAAGAGGGCGTGCTCTGCATCCATGGGTGGTTGATGATGTCCTCAAAAGACGGACGATCGGCTTGCCGTAAAGACAGGCACCACTTGATCAGCTGCTGGCACTCTGCAAGGGGTGGGGGAGGGGCACAATTTGGTTAGTCACATTTTTGGAATAGGCAAGAAATGCTAAATGTCTTCATTGCCGTGTATGCATCTTACCGGTTGAGATTCTCCTCCTAAAAAGGACTTGACCTCGGAGGATCTCCTCATCATGTTCGAACGGGATATCACCACACACCATGTCGTACAGTAACACGCCCAACGACCAAACCGTGGCCGAGCGCCCCTGGTAGCGGTGGTATTTGATCCATTCTGGTGGGCTATAAACTCGAGTGCCTTGAAAGAGAAAACAAACTATGAGAACCACGACAGGACTGATCCTACCGTGCTATAGTCTTGTAAAATTTGGAGTATTTTCAAATTTATAATAAAAAATCTCTGAATGGGGATTTTTTAATTATTGCAGAAAACATATGTAATCATTATACTGAATAAAACTAGAGACGTAGAAAGTATGCACGAGTGCCTACTTATAAGAAGAGTACAACTTGAACTGCTTTCCATAAAATTACTCTCAATTAAGAGTTAATTCCCATATATCTCTTGCAGTTTGATATATTTACAAAATTTCCAAGTTTAATTCCTGAAAAAAATACATCCATTTTCAACCTGAATGAATAGCTCATAAAATTATGTTCAGTATAAAAAAAACAATGTGCATCAGGTGAATCCTCTTTGCATGTGTTATCTGGGCACAGGTGCCAGGGAGCGTGACATGCTTTGAGTGCTGAGCGCGGAGAGCAAGTTACGAGTGGGCGGGGCAGCAGCCATGTGACTTTGTTTACAAACTTTGAGTTGTAAAAATACCCCTTTCAACCAATGGGAGGCGCCAAAGTGCCTCTTTTTTCTGGGTTTGAATTTAGGCTTCGACTCTCGGTTGACTGAATTTGAAAACAAACACGGAGCAATTTAAAAATAGATCCAAATTCAATCGTGACCGAAAGAGATCAGAAATAATTTACAAAAGAAAATTAAGAATAGGTAGTGACGCCCCACCATCAAAATCTGTGTAAATGGTGTCCTTCAGCAGGGCTCCGGAGCCAAAATCGATGAGCTTGGTTTCGCCTGTCCGGAGGTCGATGAGGATGTTCTCGTCCTTGATATCTCGGTGCACCACGCCACAGCTGTGACAGTGACGCACGGCGTCGAGCACCTGACGGAAGAAGCTGCGGGCCAGCTCCTCGGGCAGGGCGCCCTTCTCCGTAATGAAGTCGAACAAATCCTTGACGTTTTCGGGCCTCTCCATGACGATAATAAAGCTGTCCGCTCGCTCAAACCAGTCCAGCATTTTTATGACGCCCCTGAATCCTGTCCCGACCTTCTTTAACAGCACGATCTCCATCGGGACCCGGGAGCCGTTGGGCTGGGCAAGAAAGGAGGGGCGGTTGCGCGTGAATTCACGTAGTCACAAAAAAACGAATGCGTCAGAAAATAAAAGACGCATCATCGACATCACTTACCAGCTCCCCCCATTCGGAGACACGTTCCTTGGCGACATGTTTGACAGCCACCTAAAGCAAGCACAAATCCCAAATTAATTCAAAATTCTGAGTCATTTTATAATAAATACGACTGGTATCAAATTGATGACTAACCGGTGCACCGTCTGACGTCCGAGTACCGGAATACACGGTGCCGAAACCGCCGCTGCCCAATACCGCCCCGACCTGGTAGAGCTTCTCGAAAGGTTCCCTCGCTGCGTACACAAACACACGCACAGAGAGAAATCTCCGGTTACAACAAGCCACGTCATGCTCCGTAAAAAACGACTACATTCGAATAGATTTGATCACATTTAAGTTAGGCTCGAATATAAAGTGGCGCCCTTGAGAGCGGGCTGCCATTGCTACGCCATGTCCTCCATGACGACGAGGATAAAAAAGAGCGAGTGAAGGGCGGTTCTAACCTGGATGAACTTGCAGCTTCGCCGGCATGTCGCTGGAAATGTGGGCCAGAGAGTTGAGCTTGGAAAGCAACATTCCTTTAATTCAAGTCCCCTCGTAAAATACAAGAAAGATCTCGGTCTTGGCTGGGCAGGAGTTAGGATCCTGTTGGCGCCGTTCTCCCGTGTCTCTTCAGGCAAGAACAAAAATGTGCCAAGGATCCTTTCATCCGGATGGGGGGGAAACCCGACTTCGTCCCAAAAGGAAAACAACGAGACTTCGAATGTCGTCCCTGGTGAGAGGCGGCGCGTTTGCGTTCACAACAAACGCACGTTCGCAGCCTCCCCGCGGTGTTTTGTAAACAAATGAGTAAAAATCGACGACATCAACAGACGGCGTTACGAGTCCGAGGATCGCTCTCAGACACCGGCTTTGGTAACAAGAGGCGGGGTGGGAGGGCAGTTATATGGCAGTAGTAAGAGGCGTGACCTACCACTCTCCGTGTCGCCCACTTCCGATCTTCCGACCAATAGGAGAGCGAGTTCTCTCTCCGAACTCACGTCAATCGCCGCCATTAAAATAGAGTGAACCCCGTAACCCAGCCCGCCAGACACAGACGTGGCGGGAATCAAAACGCGCCAAAATTTGGTGGGGGTGTATGGGTTGGGTTTGGGGGAGAGGGGGGAGAGAATAATTTGAATTAGGCGCTGTGGACTCACTTTGGAGAAGGGGGAGGAGAAGATGGCCATTCAAATCCAAGTACCTCACCCCCCACTAGCCTCACTCAGCGGGAAACTGACGACATTGTAAAAAGAGAGGAGCATAAATGAAACAGAAACTCACGTGCTCACAGCTGCGGCGCCTATTAAGTTGCACACTTCAACCATAACACTTGATCATGTTTCCCTTACTCTTAGAAATATATTTACAAAGTGTAACTAGATAGCGCCGTATCAGTATTTGTCATGTTTACGTTTCTGCTTTTAATAGGAAAGCATCCGCATAGCACAGACTGGGGAAAGTCCATCAACTGCATTCCAGCTATTCCAACCCCCTGCTATTTACCCGATTGTTTCCACACCAAACACGGAGCTTTATTGGCTGAAGTGAAGTCCCTTTTATTTGAGTTGTCTGACAATGACTCTTAAGCGGTTTGTGCATCAAGGAGCGGGCGCCGGGGCGGGGTGTGAATGGACGCATTCCACTCATTCTTTCAAATTGGGTGGCCGCGTTTGGAGCCGCTCACAGGATGTGGGAAACCGGAGATAAAAAGCTTTCCATTTACTCCCATCCCCCACGACTCCATCGCTGTCTTTGCTCCTCCCATGCCCGAGCTCTCCTTTTCCCGCGCGAAGTTATTGTTTGAAAAGCATGCACGACCCCCACCCCGATGAGCGCCTGCCCCACCCACAACCACATAGTGTGAGGGCTCCAGTTTGAGTTTATTTAAAAACACGCGGGCACACAGACGCACACGCACAATCACCCCCCACACACACCCTGGCAGCTCAGCGTTCTTCACATTATCGCACAATATACACAGTTTAACATTATATCTGTTCATAGAACGTCAGTAGGTCAATTATTAAAGATATATGCAATTTGAACATTAAACAATGTTATCCCAACAAAAATGAAAATGCACAATAAAATAGGTAAACTGGGATATTTTACACACGGGGCTTCATGTGGGGGTGTGGGGGGGATCCATTTAACAGTGGTGGTTGGGGTGGGGACATTACTCACCTCCCCCCTATTTGTTGACTGGAATGAAAACGAGAACATTGGAATGTTCATACTTGCTTTTGGGATGCCCCGGGGGCACATTCCCGCCATACCTTTGAAATGTTGCAAGACAATAGGCAAATCAGGCTTAGATAAACCCGAGGGTTTTCTCAAAGCATTTAAGTCACTGGAAATAACGGCTACAGAGTGTAGTCTATAGACGCGGATCAAACAGATGCTGCCTTGTATCTGGATTCCTTGCAGCAAGTTCTGTGAAGCATGCGTGACCTCAACTGTTGCTTTGGGCGTGAAATCGTGTGTTTCGCCGATCGCCGAAAGTTTCACATAGGACTGACTGCTGGAGCCGAGTTCATGCCCAGCAGTCAGAGCCACCGGAGAGGTGTGTGAAAATGGAGAGGTCCAAGTCAAGCGGTGTGACAGAGGAAGGCTTTGAAATGCCAGCGGTGAGTGCGTCTCTCCGGGGGCTGCAGTTATGCCTGCCTGCATGGTCAGCAGGGCTCAAATGACGGCGCATGTGTCAGGGGTGAAGGGGGTAGGTAGCGTTATTAGCTCCAATGCTTGCTTTGGGCCCAGTTGCTCGCTCAAATCTCAGCAAGATTGAAAGACAGTCGGCAAACCTTGCAAGCCTTTTGAGCCCGACACCCGATATGACGTTGTTTCAAAAACACAGATTTAGGTGGAAATAGCACATTTGCTTTCATAAAAAGTTCTTCCTCATTTCTAGATTCATGGAAAATGCCGTCCGAACGGCAAATGAATTTACTTTCGGTTAAAGGGTATCCAGCAATAATTTTCTTGCTCACTAAAAGGGGCTCCCCTTTTTCATTGACAGGTGCCCGCCCGCCCCAGATTTTGACCTGCATGCATTAATCATATCGCACCCATCCATCAAATTTCTATAATGCTTTTCTCATTAGGATTGAGGGTGATCTGAACCCATCCAAACTGGCTTTAGGTGAGAGGAGCCATGAACCCGAGCCGAAACTGCTAATCAGTCAGCCGCATGGATAGCACATATAATTTAAAAAATCAATCGTGAAAAAAAAAAAAAATACACAATTGGGGGGTGTACAGGAAATACGTGAGGTAGAAATCCACGTTGCTGCCTCATAAATCAGAGTCGATTCAGGAAATATTTGCTTTTATTATCAGTCATCTGCTGGAAACATTTCATTCATTAAGCACGGTGGTCAGGAAAGCGCTTTTCCGGAAACTAACTTACAATGAGCTGTTGTCTTCATCGAGTCGGAAGTCTTTTACAGAAACTCTCCAAAACAAATGAATTGTGACAGTTTGATCTAAAGCGGAAGGGCTTGTTTGAAAAAAACAATTCAAACAGCCATTGGCGATCTTTGTTTTCAACACACGGTTGTAAATCTCAAATAGTTGCTGTGGTCATTTAGCGACAGCGCTTGAACATGAAACGTGTAATTATTGTCAAAACTGGAAGAAAAAACCATGCATTGTGTTTTTGGAGGGAAATTGACTTCAGGCTAAGCACTAATTGTAAAGGAGCACGAGCGAGAGATTATATCTTGACATGTGACAATCAAGATAAAAAGAGAACCAAATGTAGAACATGATGGACAGATGATGAGGGAATTTAAGAAAGGAGGAAACCTGATTGGTTGCCATGAGAGACCCCAGACGACGGGGTAAAAACAAAGAGACAAAATGAAGGAAAACATTTATTTATTTCACTAGATAATGAAAACTCAAAATAACATTTAAAAATTTGTCATTGGCCACATGACGAAAAGTCAAACAGTTGTCAGCATTGGACTCGTTTATTGTCTAAATAAATCCCTCCTCGCCCCGGACGACACGCTCACAATTGTGCCCATATATCATGGCAGCAATTACGCCCATGATGCAGATATATTTGCATTTGGATAGAATATAAATGAAAAACACAGCAGGCAAATACGCTGCGCTCAACCCAATAATGACATAACGTGGAAAAGTCTGTCTCACGTGAGAATCATGAATTGTAGCCATTAGGCAATGATGGTCGGAAATGCCCCAATTCAATCACTCAAAGCACCCTAAAAATCATCAGTTCTCCTTCGACAGCTCGTCATGGTGGAGATGTGACAGGTTCGCGCGGGCTGTGGAAATGAACCATGGCCAGGTGCCTCCTGATGTTGTTTGCGCCAGGACAGTGATTGACAAAGATTACCCCGTAATTAGAGTAGGGTTGTAAATGCTGCCCTGCAGCTCAGCGTGCGGAGCCGCCTCGCTCCTGTCATACAAACAAAGCCTGCCCGTGTCACTTATGTTGATGAGACGGACAAACGTGGGGCCTCTTTTGCGATCCGCGCCGACGTGTGCATCAAACGTAGCATGAGGGACAAATGTGTCAGTCATGAATTGTGTGCGTGATTTGGCAAACGCATGTATATGTCCATACGTACGCATACATGAAAATGTATTAGCATTGAGGGGGCCGGGGGGTTCGTCTCTATGTGGCCTGCGATTGGCCGGCAACCATTTCAGGGTGGCCACTACCCACTGCCTGAAAACAATTGGGATGGGCTCCAGCACCGCCTGCGACCCATGTGAGGACAAAGCGAAGAGGTTTCTCCAATTTAAGTTTGAACTTAAAAAGTAATAAATAAACAAATAAAGGAATAAATAAAGAAATACATAACTAAACAAATAAATAAACACATAAATAAATATCCAAACAAATAAACAAACAAAACAAATTCAAAAATAAATAAATAAATACATAAATAAGCACATAAAACAGAAACAAGGAAATCAGCAAATAAATAAACGAATACATAAATAAAAACATAAAGAAGCACACAAAACAAAGACATTAGCAAATAAATAAATAAATAAATAAATAAATAAATAAATAAATAAATAAATAAATAAATAAACATTTGATGGGGGTAAAAAAGAGAAAGTATCACACGCACAAAAATAAATGTCTCAGAAAAAGAACGATACACAGTTCAGAATGGAGGACACTGATTGGCTGTGACGACCCCTTGAAGGGAAAAGCCCAAAGGAAAAGAAGAAGAAGACAGTTCAGAATGTAGTATGAAATATAAAATATAGTTAGAAGCATATATACAACTGCATATGTATGCTAAAAATGTGGATGTGCTATTTACAATATGGATGAGGTCACTATATTTTCACGTGTGTTTATTCTGCATCGGACTATCTCACTCTTTTGTTGACATTCCCTTTAGCGTAGCACCGTCAAATTGGTGCATAACGTAACCCCTGCTTCTCATGTAGTGCCTTAAAATACAGTAAAGTCTCGTTATATCGATATCGGATATATCGATAGTCCCGGTTATATCGATGCTATTTCTATGCACGCACAGAGGAAATTACATGCAAACAGGGTCGGATATATCGATAGTCCCGGTTATATCGATATTTTTTCGGACTCCCTTGAATATCGATATAACGAGACTTTACTGTATATTGCGCTTTGTACGTATCTGGAAAACTTTTACAAAATTATATTGTGATATATTCATTGAAGGTTGGCCTTATAATCCGCTGCGCCCCACGGTGCAGAAAATACGATACTCAAATCGCTCAGCCGATAGATTGCCTGAAGTGCACATGTAAACACGCCGACTATTTCCAAACTATTCTGGTTCTGTGTGGTCTTGCATTAGAGATGTCCCTGATTGATGCTTCGCCCTCTCCTGGCACTGATCTCACCACGCTGGGATGCGTGAGGAGAGAGTTATGGTTGGCAGCTGCCCACTCAACTACGGAGTGCCATCGATGCTACAAACTTGACCTCGCCGGCGCTGACGCACTTTAAACGCACACAAATAAACGCGCAAACCCTGAAATCTTATCCGCGGGGGCTCAAAATTAGCCGCCAAGTCTTTTTAACTCCTCCCATGTAAGGAAGTCATCAGCATGTGTGAAAGTTTGCATGCGTGTGTCGTTGGGGAGCGCATGAGGTAAGGGTTAGGGAGGCTTGGCTATTTTTAGAGGCGTCATAAAGGAAAAAGGAATAGTTGTGCAGCGGGTAACCTCCGGTGTGGCCTGACCTCTCCCCAGGTACCCCCGACCCCTGATCCAAAGGAATCTTGGCGAGCGGGGCCATGGGAAAAGTGCTTGAGTGAACATCAAAGTGTGGCCTTTGTGGCTAAGTATTCATTGAATGACCCGTTAAGGACCCCGGGGTCACCGGGGGTCAACTTTCATGTCAACGCAGGCCTGCTTCGGGGTCAGAGGTGATCAACATACCTGTCCAGCACCACTCATACTGCTCTTCCAGGAAATTATCCCCACTTGTCTCAATTAGGGGTTTTGGCTACCGAAAGGCTAGCAAGCAGTTTGTTTATGACTATTGTGCTCTCTTTTAAGGGGTTGTTGTAATCTGGGCGTAAAAAAAGGGAATGACGCATTGAGGCTTCCACTGTTTACAGTGCTGCGACTGCTGTCAGATGCAGACATCTCGCTTGTGGGACTTGAGATGACAGGAAATAAGACCTCTGGGTTTATCCCACCCCAAAACCAGATTCCTGCTGGTAATGACACTGTTGACAGAAGGGATTTTGTGATATTCTATGAATAGGCCAGGTTGTAATTTGTCATGATCGATTCCGCAAAAGAGTTCACTTTTATCCGGGTTTAAAGGCGCATTGTTTGAGATTCATCCCCCTCTATGACGAATTTGTCGCTTGCAGACAAACCTTTTCCATTGGCTCAAATTACAGTGAAACCTCGGTTTGCGAACCCCTTGGCTTACGAACTTTTTGGTTTATGAACGTTACATTTATGAAAATTTTACCTTGGCATACAAACTATTTTTCGGGATACACACGGAGCTGCCACAATGAGTGATGTGTCGTTTGCCCGTTCTCCTAACAAGAAAATGGTGGCCACTGTTTTTCTCTCCAAAAAACAAAATGGCGTCTTCGGTTAAAGCCACGTGATTGGTCAAGAACCTAGCAGTGAAGGGTGGGTTAAACATTAAAGAGACAGGCAGACAGAGAGAGAGTGAGAAAACACACACACGAAAGTGAGATGACAGAAAACAAACAAAAGTGAAATAGTGAGAAATTGATACAAAACAGTGAAATTTGGACTCATTTCAACTTTGATAGATCAAAAGCAGAGTGTAGACTGGAAGGTTAAAATATCCCATAAATCAGGCACCACAAATAACCCACACAAGTCACCTTTACACTTACGCAAAAAGCTATCAACTCAGCTAAACAGAACACAATTGATGAGTAACTAGATACAATTATCACAGAGAAAGCACCGACAAAGGATCATTCCTCAAGATGGTGAAAGAAGCCCATGTTCCTCATCAAGTGTTTAATTCTGAGGAAACCGGACAATACATTCCATCAAGCCATTAACGACCATCACAAAGGTAAATAAAATGACTTTATTGTACAGTACAGTTTATTTCTTAAATCGTAATACTATAGTACATTTATTATACGTAAAATAAGGTATATTTTGTGGGTTGTGGGCTTAGAAAATTACAAAGTATAAAATTATGTTTTATGGGAACCTGCAAACGGATTATAATATTCATGTCGAATCTTAAAACGTAAAATATAGCTATATGCGGTGGAATCTTGCGCTCAGTAAAAGTCATTTGAAGCCATTTTACAAATTATGGACACAACTTGTCTGGAGGCGTCTGTTGTCCTTTAAGACAAAACTGTGTTTTGATCACCCTGGTTTACCATATGGTGTGAATTAAGTGTTAACGGGACACCGCTGAATATTTGCAAGACAGCCAAAGTGTATATTTTAAAGATGAAAAACTCGGAAGGATAAAATGCAGACTGCTGATTGTTTATGGCTTCCTCTTTCATTTTCTTTAAGCCCAACCGATCGCGTTTCTGTCACCATTCTAGGCTAAGCGGCCCCCCGTGAACCACACACGTGTGGCATGCAAATGTATTATTTCTAGTTGTTTCCAGCTCTACGCTGCCTCTTCGGATTGTTTGTAAGATCTTTGCTTGCGAACCAAAGCGAAAATGTCCGAAAGTGAAGCCCTTAAAATAAAAATGAGAAGACACTTTTTAGAGAGTCTGGCACAAGGACAAGGAATGTGCTGAACCAGAAAGAAAGCTTCCTGTGTCACCTTCCCACGGAGGTTAAAGGGGGGCGAGAGGGTATTGGGGGGGTTGTCCAGTTAGGTCTGTACACATTTATCCTCGTGGGAATTTGAGAGTGGTGACATATTAAATGTCGTCACTGCTGCCTGTTCGTTCATTGCTGTGAAAGGATGTTGGCAATGGACTCATGTTAAATTCCCAAGCGGGAACGCACAAAAGAGTTTTGCTCTTTCCATTTCCCTGTTTTGGTAATGAAGCATTAAATCACATAATAAGCCACATTTAGAAATGAATACCAATTCTCGAAAGGTGTTCATTCATACAACCATTAAAAAAATCCCCATGACTGTACTTCTGCATTTTAGTTCTGCACATGTTTATATTTAAAAGATGTTAATTGTTCTATTTTGTCTTTGGTCAATACAACCCCCCCCCCACTCCAACCCACACCCCTCCAAACCCCTGACACTGTTTACAGCTGATTTGCATTGGCACCCAGGATAGGGAGTTATTGTTGTTGCCGTGATGGTGGTGTTTCTTTTTTTTTCCCACCGGCTTCCTCTTCTTCTCCCCTTGAATCAAAACACTTCTGTGTTGCTTCCACTGATGTCATGACCCAGAAATGACTGAATGCGGCTTCCCTGGGAAACCCCATATCAGGAAGTCCAGATTCTTTCCCCCTTCGACTTGATTATTATAACAGCGTATCTTAAAAAAAAAATGGCGCAGGCTTCTGATTGGGTTCCCATACGTTGCCACTGGGATGGTTGTGAACTTGCTGAACTCCAAAACAAAAGAATCTTGAGCGCGTAGCTCACATTTGCGGATGTTGCATATGTACTTGCTGAGTTTAACCAGCATAACAAGTGGCACGGTGGTCAACTGGTTAGCACTTTCCGCTTCACAATACAGAGGTCATAGGTTGGATTCCGGGTCGTGGCCTTCCTGTGTGGGGTTGAGATATCCTTCCGGTGCCGGTCTGGGAGTTTCTCAAACTCACTCCAGTATCAGAACGTGAATTGGCAAGTTACTCGAAGAGGTCATTTTTTGGATTTGCAGTTTCAGTTTCCTGATGAGCACATTAACCTTTTAATGGTGAGGACACAATGCAGGATGTCGGGGGGAGGGGGTGTCACTCCACTCACCCCAACCTCTCTATCCCCCGTGAGGAGAAAGCGGAGGAGTCGTCTCGCCATCTCCCCTGGGCAATAAATAAATAAATAAATAAATAAATACTCATCTGTTCTCGTACTGATTTTCCTCCAGTGATGAAAATGAGTAAAAAACACCCCCTCTCTGGTGTTATGGTTGTAAATAAACATTTGTGACAATTTATAAATTAATGATGCAGTGCAATTCACAGAATCCTTTATTCTTCAGACATTCTTGGCAGGGAGCATTTCAATATTCACAAAATCTCACATGCACGTGTGATTTTTCAAAACAATTTAGAAATTGGATTTTTTTTATTTTAAATGACACTGTTTCTTCTTCTACTAAATTATTCATTGTTGTATGGAGACCACACAAATGGTTAATGTTTAATCTTAGGTGTGTCATTCGTTTTTATTGCCAGATTATACAGTGATCGCTATTTTGGGGTTCAGTGCATCGCAGATATTTTTTTTTCGTCTATTGCGGGTGATCCTGGTGCACATTAACCGCAAAAAACGAGGGATAACTGTAATTGCAGTTTCCCCTCGGAGGACTGTTATGGCTGAAACCAGATAAAGAAGTCAATAATAGCATTTTATTGACCTATCATTAAAGTTACTGTCGTAAGAAGTTTGGTAACCAGAACATGTTTCCAATATCATTTTTATTTAATCCAATTGATAATTTTGCATAATATTTTAGCGAGCATCATGACATTTGATTTGCTTTCACGGGCCACACCAAATGATGTGGCGGGCATTATTTGGCCCCCGAGCCTTGTGTTTGAAGCCTGTGATTTATGCTGTATAATGAGAATTATAATGTAATACTTCGCGGTAACTCTGAGTCTGATACATCAGCGCAAACTATGAGCATTGTAGATCAAATGGTCACCTTTATACATTCATACTCTTTCATAGTTTTTACATTGTAGCTCTTCATATGTGTCAATACGGCTATTGTAATGTACAGCACGCGATAGGATACTCTTTTCCTTCAGGGGGTACATTCAAACAAAAACAGACTACAGCGGTTTTCACCTTTAAACTGTACTTCCTCGTTGGATACAATGGGGATGCATCCAAGGATTCCCATCGAAATCTGCAAACACGTCAGACCTGCCATCATTGTGTCATCCATCCTTTATTTTACAAGGAGGGCTTGACTTAATAGTTTCATGTCAAAACCAGCTGTTTACTTTGCTCCTCTCCCACAGATAACTTGCCTGGCAAGCCCATTGCAGTGTTTCAGAAATGTGGACACTTCAAACAAAGAGGCACAAAAGCATGCCATAGCAGCCCCCCTTCTTGCTGGAGAACGGAACAACACACACGGATGTGAAACTTTCCTTTCATGCTCCTCAGTCACTTGTACACAAGGAAGTCTATTATAAACAAGGGCCATTGATGTAAGCCGGGGGAGGAGGAAAACGTGGGAGAGGTTCGGCCTGGACTCGCGGCTTTGTTGACATTCTCCCAGTCTGATGTCACAGGCAGTGCACGACGCATGATGGATCAACAGTGACTGTACAAGAGTCTTGTTTACTTACACAAAAGAGCCATGGAAACACTTCAATAATTCAAGATAGGATCCGGGTATACAGGAAATAGAAATTTAAAGGGTGAACATGGCAACAAAAGCCCTCAGTTATGAATGAAATGTCACCACAGGACAATATTAGGGGAAAAGGTTGTGTAAACAGGAAGGGTGTGTCTGCCGGCTACTCGTGTGACAGCAATGAATACGACAAGGGTACGAAACACAATGGAGGACATCCTGCGTATGGCATTTTGTGTGTCTTTTTTTGCCATGAGGTGGTTCTCGACACTGCTTCGGTGAAGAAAATTCAAGTGACGGATCTCTGACGACCAATCAACAGGCAATCATCACTCCATTTTCATCCCATACAAAAATGGCTCCTGCAGTGTAAATAATTGGATTGGATTTACCTTTATTAGTCTCGCAGTGGAGACGCACCAGCAGTCAGCTCTGAGCCCTTTCTTATTGCTATGGTGATGGACAGGCTGACAGACGATGTTAGACAAGAATCTCCTTGGACCATGATGTTTGCAGATGGCATTGCGATCTGTAGCGAGAGCAGGGAACAGCTAGGGGAGAAACCAGAGAGGTGGAGGTATGCCCTGGAAAGGAGAGGAATGACGATCAGTCGCAGCAAGACGGAATATATGTGTGTGAATGAGAGGGATCCAAGTGCAAGAGTGATGCTCCACTGAGAAGAGCTAAATAAGGTGGATGATTTTAAGTACTTGGTGTTCACTGTCCAGAGCAATGGAGAGTGTGGAAAAGAGGTGAACAAGCGTGTCCAGGCAGGCTGGAACGGCTGGAGTAAAATGTCAGGTGTGATGTGTGATAGAAGGGTTTCAGCTCGGATGAAAGGAAAGGTGTATAAAACGGTGGTGAGACCAGCCATGATGTTTGGACTGGAGACAGTGGCACTGAAGATAAGACAGGAAGCAGAACTGGAGGTAGCAGAGATGAAGATGTTAAGGTTTTCTTTGGGAGTGACCAAGTTCGATCGGATCAGGAATGAGCACATTTGAGGGACAACTCATATTAGAGGCTTTGGAGAGAAAGTCAGAGAGGCCAGACTGCTATGGTTTGGGAGATGTCCAGAGGTGAGAGAGTGACTATCTCGGGAGAAGGATGCTGAGCCTTGAACTGCCAGGCAGGAGACCAAAAGGAAGGCCAAAGAGGAGGTTTATAGATGTTGTCAAAGAGGACATGAAGGTAGCTGGTGTGAGAGAAGAGGATCCACGAAATCGTGTTAGATGGAGGACACTGATTCGCTGTGGCGACCCCTGAAGGGAAAAGCAGAAAGGAAAAGAACAAGAAGAATTCTCGCAGTAGAAAAATTTGCATTTCACAGCCGCAACGTTATGAAAAGATCATAATTTGTTCGATACGATCAATAATTTTTAATGGGGGCTGAACAGAAGTTTTATCACACCCTTTGTGTAATCCTCTGTACTGCTTGATGTTTTTATGAATGAGCAGTTTACCATGGTGAGCCAAGCAATATCTTGTTTTAATTGAAATGGTGCCAAAAGGAGCCACATCATGCGCAATAAACCTTTTTGATTTTCTAGCATCGTTAAAAATGCGAATTCCCCACCAATAACACTCCCAAATTTGTATTTTCGTCCATTCACCCATCTCAGAGTTTTCTTGCTCATTGCTCCCCTCGAAGCAGTCGCCCCTCCCAATGCAAGAAAACGACCAAGTCATCATTTGTCTACGTAACAAACTGAAAAGTCACCCCCCCGTACGGCCCCTGTCGACTAA
Organism: Hippocampus bargibanti; assembly: GCF_051943395.1. Taxonomy (NCBI): domain Eukaryota; kingdom Metazoa; phylum Chordata; class Actinopteri; order Syngnathiformes; family Syngnathidae; genus Hippocampus; species Hippocampus bargibanti. Next base: position 31,992,369 of record NC_142734.1, read on the forward strand.
ACGCACACCCATTTTCTCAGAAGCACTGGAGTTGGGTACATGTGTACCTTGTCTGCCTCGTGACAGTTTAATCTGTCATTCTGTGTCTTAGATGTCACAGTCGTCCGTCACCAACCAGACCTTGTCGTGCTTCTGTCAAGATTCAATCCATCGGCAAAGGTCGGGACAAGGAGCTGTCAAAGTTATGTCGAAGGGTGCATTATGTCCCCCCCAAAAAATTATAATGAAATAAAACAGTCTGGACCCGTTCCATTTCCGGATGGTGGGCAACCTCAGCTGTGAAAGAGCCATACAATAAAGAAATACAGTAAAGTCTCGTTATATCGATATCGGATATATCGATAGTCCCGGTTATATCGATACTACTTCTATGCACGCACGGAGAAAACTACATGCAAACAGGGTCGGATATATCGATAGTCCCGGTTATATCGATATTTTTTCGGACTCCCTTGAATATCGATATAACGAGACTTTACTGTATATGCATAAAATAAAGAAAGAAAGAAATATATATATATATATATATCTTTATTTTATACATATATTTTATTTTATAATTTATTTATTTATTTATTTATTTATTTATTTATATAGGCATATGTGTACCACAGGTGTGACATATGTATGTCCGCATGTTCACTCAGTCCTGTGTGATTGGGGCTAATTTGGAGAATGTTGTCAAAAACACCATTAAAAACCCTTTGAACACGAGCTCAGTCTTTGTAAATGTACCCCAAGGCTAAAAAAAGAGATTCCCTGAGTATAACACAGGTAGAGCAGCTGAGATAAGCGTTTATGAGACGCGCCCAACAAATAGAGGCTATTAGAGCAGAACAACGTTCTCAACGAGTTGCCAGGCTAAGCAAAGCTTGTAACGTGAAACTACAGCAGACGTCAATAACACATATGGTGAGATCTCTATTTTAAAACTGAGCATGGCTTAAGGGCCTTCACTGTTTTTGGTGCTGACGATGCTGATGACTGGTATGAATGCATGCAGTGGGCGCTCAGAAATGACTTCCATAAATGTGCATTATATCCATAGAATATGTGTGTTTGAATATAATTTTGAAGACAATGATGTTGACTTTGCCAATTTGGCTGCAACAATCACATTGCACGAAATGAGCTCTATGCTTAAGGGTGAACATCTTTCAATGTGACATTTTACTACATGTGTTCTGTAAAGGATAGTACAACCACAACCGTGAGATCATAGCCACTTGTGTTCCATAAAGCTATTTGTCAAGAGGGAGAGTCAGTGAGTCCATCGGATTGGATTGGTTTTGCCTTTATTCGTCTCGTAGTGGAGAAATTTACATGGCCTCCAAGTTGGCAGCAGATGGCAAATGCCCTGTATTATTTATTATTTATTATTTATTATTTATTATTTATTATTTATTATTTATTATTTATTATTTATTATTTAATTTAATTTAATTTAATTTAATTTAATTTAATTTAATTTTTGTTTGGTGCAATGTCACCGGTGTTGGACAATCTGCGCTGGTGCGGTTGGACGGATGGCTTTGTGGAGCTGAGGGCGAGAAGAGAAGAGCGTCGGTGTGGTGGAAAAATGTGTGTTTGGCTGCTTGGAATTGAAACTCAATTGAGACAGGAGAAGTGAACCAATATCTCCCGCTTCTTGTTTACTTTGAAATTTTGGACATGAGATCTCTGATCAACTGGTGAAAGGACACTTTGATTCTCTCCTCTTTCATCTGATTCAAGTGAGAAATTGTATGCATGAAAAGTGGGTACGATTGCCTGACAGTCCACGTTTTTGTCATGTATTGTCTTATATTATTTAGTTATTTGATGTGAGCTGTTTTGTGAATGGCTTTGATGCAGCTGCAGCTGTTGTGAAAGTGCGATATAAATAAAGATGCATTTTATTGTATGCACTGTCATGTCAGTTTGTAATCTAACCAAGAATCCTGTGTTGGCAGATGTGGAGTGGTGTACCGACTTGACCTAGAAGTTCCCTTCTGGTTTTTCCTGCTTTTTCTGTCCAATTAGACCCTGCTGCAAACTATGCAAAGTGGAAACCAAATACAAGCTCATTTGTTCTGTTGGCACAACTTTGCGTTGTAACAGTAAATCCTTTCTGGGGAATTTTTTTTGAAAAGTTGAATAAAGTGTCACCGCCCATTAGCATTATCAACCTTCAAAAGAAAAGTACAAAACAAACAAACAAACAAAAAAAGGTTTATATATGAGATGCCAGTTGTTTACGGAGGTGACGTCACAAATCACGTGATTTTTCTCACTGGTAGGCAAAAGCAACAATGGCGAGTGTGGACAAAGCGAATTACTGTACCATGAAATCTGAACAATGCTCCGATTATTTGTGAAAGCTACCATTAGAAGTCCGAGAGCTATACTTTGAGAATCTGGGATATCGTGCCGGTACTTGTAATTTGCCGAATCCTTTCAATTTGAAGAATGGATAGGTTGACGATCCATCATTCACTGTCAGCCAACGCAGAGAAAAATTAACCAAACCTGTAAATGAATATTTGCATCCGGCACAGATTACAGTCGATAAAACCGATGTGCCCTTTGTAACGTAATTCACAGTGCGGGCTGATGAAATGATAGCGCCACTTTCGCTTTCTCGAATGTGACATTTGGATTAGCTCCGAGTGGGAGTCCCTGGGATTGCATAAGACACAATGAAACTTTAGATACAGCAGCCCACTGTGGATGAATTCATGCCACAAGAGGGAAACTTTATCTATGGGCGCAGGCTGGGTGATTTATTGCTGGATTTAACACATCATATTCAATGTCTTTCATTTCTGTTATTTACTTCTGAGTTGCCAATGAACTCATGACATGAAACCTTTATCGGTTTCCTATAAACCTATAACCTAGATAGATACATTCTGTTTGATTGAAAAAAAATGCAACCCTTTGCACATGAAGCACTTCACGAGTGTGCTAGTCTGAGATTGGATGGTTGTTATTTTTTGTGTGCCCCGCGATCGGCTGGCAACTGGTTCAGGGTGTCCCCCGCCCATTGCCTGATGACAGCTGGGATTGTCTCAGCATCTCTCCCCCACCCCCGCACCCTTCTGAGAATAAAGCAGATCAGAAAATGGAGAGAAAGGCTGTCACATTTATAAAAGTGACTTTTTTTGTGGTTCTGTTTGCCTCCCACTCACCACCGCACTATTGGATTGGAGCCAAATAATAGCTTCACATTTAGCACACTGGAATAGCTCCTGGCAATGAACGTGCATCATTAAATGGATAAAATGGCTTGAAATGCAAGCTTGCCAAAATTAGCTCCAATGTAACATGGTAGCTTGAATATTTCACCTCGTTGGAATCAAGTCAGCAATGAAAGGTTACTCTTCTCATGTTTACGTATTTGCGATTATTTACGACCACACACACAAAAAAATCAAGGTGGAAATGACTAGTTCGCTTTGCGGACCTTCTCAGAATTCTTAATCGGAATGATGCGTGTGTCATGGCTCACCGACTCAGGTTGTGTGACTTTAAGTGGACATTTGCTGCCGCTTTCGTGAGGCGTCCGTCAGTGTCAGCGGGTTAAACGGATGATGTTTCATGAATGATTCATCGTGATCTCAAACGTAATCTGCTCACACATGCCAATGGCAGTCACGGACAGACCGGGGGAAAAAGCCCGATGTTAAAATATTGATTGTCACAGGTGGAGGGCAGATGAAGGAATTTGGGTCGACAGCAGGTTTGACAACATTTCAAGCGGGAAACTGAGGTTGATCTACTCTGAAGTACGTTAACTCTATCGGCATGATCGTGCCCATCTTCAACTTTTATACAGCAGACCTGGAAAAGTTGAACATTGTAAAATTCCAAATGTTACAAACATGGCCGTGAAACATTAACATTTGAATGAACGTTACGTGAAAAAATCAGTCTGCGATGAAATACTTCATAAAATGAAAATGTGAGAGGAGGTGAGCATTTCAAGTTTTAGTTTTCGTCATTTCCAAATGGATCCTATGTTCCAGTGAAGAAACGTGGACTTTACAAATGTCGTTGTCGATACTTCACCGCGTGGAGGTTCTCTTAGTGACCTTCCCCATAACCTCGTTGGTTTGTTTTAAGCCGCCACTCAATACCAGAGAGTACCCGTCTCAGTGCCCTTGAATAGAAACCCAATACTTTCTATCCCCAGATCCGATCTGTTGCAGACAATGACCTCCGAACTCCGCTCCCTGTGACAAAAAGAGAATGACTCCCCTTTCTGGGTCAATAGAAAGTCCCCCGAAAAGTAAATGAGACCGGGGATATTTTCTTAGAGGAAATGAAGCATTTCTCAGGGGAAATTTACACTAGATGCACCCTACGGGTCAGAATGCTAAATCGGTTTTGGGCCTATTAGTGGCGGATCTACTCATGGTAATGTGTTAATGAGCGAGGGTCCCAGATAACACTATCTGGTAAAGATGTAGTATGCCGATTTTTCTAGAACAGGACCCACATTTTTCAAACTGACAGCCTTTTAAGTTACTTGTTACCAAAGTTAATGTAGAGGTTTATCATACCTCACTTTACATTTTATTGAATGACAAATTAAGAAGTTAGAAATGTTTAGATGCAGAAAATGGATGGCTAAGCTTTGCCGTCGGTGCAATTGTTATGAACCGGGTCAAGTACCTTTATTGACAGGCCTCTCAGTTAGTCAATAAAGGACGCCCTGCCACTCTCATGTGTTTGTTTGCTGTGTTGAATACAGCAGGGTTGCTTCCATGTTGTCTCTGTCTCTGCCTCTGTCTCTGTCTCTGTCTCTGTCTCTCTCTCTCTCTGTCTCTGTCTCTCTCTCTCTCTCTCTCTCTCTCTCTCTCTCTCTCTCTCTCTCTCTCTCTCTCTCTCTCTCTCTCTCTCTCTCTCTCTCTCTCTCTCTCTCTCTCTCTCCCTCTCTCTCTCTGGAGGACATCGTGCATGAATGGACCACCCAGCATGTAGCTAGAACGGTCTCTTTGTGGCCAACCTCCAATAGTGGAAGAGTGGTCATAGAGCACAGTCGCACATGTACACACACACACACTCACACTCACGCACACGCACACACACACACACACACACACACACACACACACACACACACACACACACACACACACACACACACACACACACACACACACACACGCACGCACACACAGGCACAGGCACAGTCAAACATACGCACACAATTTTGAAGCTACAGTCAAACATACGCACACAATTTTGAAGCTACAGATAAATTGATTCAAGAGCATCTCATCTTGTGCATATGCAGTAGTTCTGCATGGCCCACCAGGCCTGGAATGCGATCCATTGTCACAGCCATCACGATGTAACAACGGCGCATTAGAGACAGTTCACACCACAATGACTCCATGCTGATCTGTGCAGAAGCGTACACGCCACTGGCTGGCTAGAAATTAAATGTATTATTATTATTATTTACTGTAGCTACTTGGGAATGTAATTGATTTTGTGTCTCATCAACTACCGATGCTTTCCAAACAACTACTTGTATGGAAATGCCATGTCACATGGCACCTCCAAAGCGGAGTTGGAGATGATGCGACTCAGTAGCCATATGGACACCTGAGCAGCATATTGGATTGGATTGGATTGGATTGGATATGCCTTTATTAGTCTCACAGTGGAGAAATTTACATTTCACAGCAGCAAAGTGATGAAAGGAATGAAAGTAGAAAAACGAAATACATGAGCTGCTGGAAAGGCAGCCACTCTCGCGGCGCCGTCTTGAAGTCAAAAGAACAAAAAAAAACCTAAATAACAAATAATATGACAGCATAGAGACAATATGACAAAGCAAATTGAAATGTAAATTTCTCCACTGTGAGACTAATAAAGGCATATCCAATCCAATCCAATCCAAAGACACAGAGAGACATTCATTCTTCAGTACTTGCTGTACCCTCTTTGTAATGACATGAAACAGTTCTAGATGAAAGAGGAGAGGATCAAAGCGATATAAGCGAAGGATATTAGTAGGTAATGCATTATCAATTAAATTAGGAATGAATAGTTTGTTTCATAATGCTTGCATGGGGAAATTAATAAAAAAAGTTCTCATTAATGTAATAGTCCTGATTCAACTTCTGTCCTAAAAGTAGACTTTGACATGAGCTGACTGTAACTGCAAAGGTAATGAATAAAAATGCACATGGCCTCCAACATTCCCTGACTATATATATATATATATATATATATATATATATATATATATATATATATATATATATATATATATATATATATATATATATATATATATATATATATATATATATATATATATATATATATATATATGACCATGCTCGAAAACATCACTTTGATAATTTGCTACATGCAATTTATGGTAGTGATAAATGACATATGGTGAGATTGGTATAGTCCAGTGCAATAAAAAAATAAACAAATAAATAAACGGGGGTGAAAATATAAGTGACAAAATAAGCAAAGGGCCATATCAAAAGCAGTGCCTGAAAATAAACCTCACATAAAATGGATGAGATGCGATATATGTAGCAAATTATCAAAGTAATGTTTTCGAGCATGGTCCGCCTCTTTGTTAGCAGTGTCCCTTGAACGCAGTGCCCTTCCCCAACCACCTCCAGAAGTTGTTCCGCCAGCTCTGAAGATATGTTGACACTGGGGATTAAAATGGAAAATCTGCCACAGTAAACAGTGGCATCCCTTATTAGTGGGTCACTGACTGTCCGGAGGGCCCGGGAGGAGGAAGTGAATCTGAAATTCACAGGAAGGGAACCGGAAAGCAATTGTCAATGGGGATTTCTTTCAACCCTGTTTCCACTTGTTCAACAATAGCATGAGTGAGTTATAGTTCTACAGGGATGTTGGTGTTAATATCATTGGCTGTGACAGTGATGCAAATGGTCATGTCAGGGTTCACGTCACACCATTGATGAGATGCTTTGTCATGCATGAGTTTATTTTCTTTTTGTTGTCATTTTTTCAAACACATTTCTTTTGTTTAAGACCCAATTTATACAAATACATAACATTCGAGGAAAAAAACAAAAGCTTATTTTGGGTGTGGTTTCAGATACAATATGTATGAGGTACAGGCTGGACAGATCCAGAAAAAAATAGTTTTTGCTTATTAAAGTAGAATGATAGAAGTGGTCCTTGAAAGGGGCCTGCTGATATTCACTTTTGCTTCTACAATTTAATGTGTAACACCCACATCCACTTTATATAATCCTGGAGTGTCCACTTAAAGCTGATGAATTGCAAAAACATGTGACTCATTTACACGCCGCCATAGTGAACACAGCAACAACGAGCTACACACTTACCTCACTTTGTCGACGGGTCACGGTGCTGCGTTCACATTACTGGAAAAGATTTGCCTCACAAGGAATGTGTGAGACGATTGGATAACTTACCTTACATGCGTGTGTGTATGCGTGCACACACACGTGTGTGTGTGTGTGTGTGTGTGTGTGCGTGCGTGCGTGTGTGTGTGTGTGTGTGTGTGAGAGAGAGAGAGAGAGAGAGAGAGAGAGAGAGAGAGATTGAGAAGAGGGAGAGAGAGAAAGAAAGAGAGAGTGTGACAGAGAGAAAGAGAGAGAGATTGAGAAGAGGGAGAGAGAGAGAGAAATGAGAAAGAGAGACAGACAGAGAGACAAAGAGACAGAGAGAGCGAAAGAGAAAGAGAAAGAGCGGAAACAAAAAGAAAGAGTGAATCCCAGATTTTCATAGTGTGTGTTTATTTGAGTCCCCTTTTGTGCTTGTTTCGAAACAGCATAGTAACTTTGATTCAAACGCTAAAATATAAAATGGGTGATATATGCCATAAAAATACCGAAATTTTTGATTTCCATGAATGTTCTGAGGTAAAGGTTAGCTTTTGAAATTCATCCATAAAAACGTGATCGCGAAGGCCGTCTAGGTCACATACATGGCTGGGTCCATCATCCGCAAGGGCCGATCTTGCAGTTTATGAGTATAAATACGTTTTACACGTGCCGATCTCATGCATGGACCACAGCAAGTCAATTTTTCCTACAGCGACAGCAAGCATCTTGCGCTTCCATCTCATTTTAATGGGAAACCGCTTCCATTGGCCAGGAGTCGGTTATATTCCATCTCACAATGGGACACAAAAACGCAAATGCTCCCTTTCACCTATGCGTGTCTAGGAAAATACAAGACAAGAAAATGGCAACCATGCATACAGTTAAATTTCACTGTATGTGAGACTTTCAAAAAACAAGGTTGTCGTCACAATCATTTTCAGCCGCATTTTTCCCCAAGAGTTTGTTCTTTCCCAGAAAGTTTCTGTTGGCACACGGACAGAACCAACCAAGTGAAGTCATCTGGAACGGCACAATTCTATCTTCTTTGAGGAGACTGCTCAATCATTAAGTCAGCAGGGACTGCAGAGGCTTCATTCTTGTAGTGTCAAGCCCGTTATCGTAACTATTGATATGGGGCTGGGTGGATTTGGAACAGGGGGTGGCTGGGGGGGGGGGGGGGGGGCATTCATGCGTAAACATGTGCGCAGCCATGATAAAGTAGTCCGCCATCTACCAAGTAAAAAAGCTGCACGCGTCCTAAGAATGAACCGGGGCTTGACAGATAATAGTAGCATCATTTTAAAGAATGGAATGCCTTTAAGAAGTAACTACAGCTTGTCTTTGTACTGACAACAAATGAGCAAAATACCAAATCAAAGAAAACTTGAACTTAGCTTGCACTTTGCGCTGGACTCGAGATGGGCACAACAAATCGGAACACACCTGCAAAAACAAGTACTGCAGCTGCAGCTGAGCAAAATAAAAAAATGGAGTCACGTGTTGGGTAAAATACGACACCCCATTGTTCAAGAGTGGATATTTTTTGTTTCCAAATCGAAAACGAAACATTTTTGAAATATTGATTGAGGGTCCAATCATTTATGTAAAATGTGATATTAATTCATCTTGAAAAGATCTGGAAAGTTCCTCATTTGATATTGGTGACATTATAAGATTATTCTTGGCCTGAGTGAAAACCGATTGTGTGATACTATGGAACGTGAGCAGTCTGTTATACACAGCTATGGGGTTGTCTTTTGAAATGCTGTGTATCGGTTGCACTGTATTGACGAAGCGGAGCATTTTATTTTTTTGCAATTTGTCATCTTGTGAGATTGTATGATTGACATTATATTTTATGTATTTTTTTGCAAGACATAAAGCCAGCGCTGACATTGATTTTAAAATCAGGTCCAACAAAAAGACAGCCTAAAGCGATTGTCCTCATCTTTCATCTAGTCAATTTGCACATCCTGAGTTCAAATCATCAAAATTGTCACAATTAAAATCTACTATCTTTGTGACTGCATTATTACCTGTATATGATAGTTGTCCATGTTAAGTGTTTGGTTAAAGGTGCAGCTGTTGTTAAATCAATATGTATCAATCAATATGTATTGTATTGTACTGTATCCTGTGACTGTGAAGTGACCATGAGAATTTTGAAACATACATTTGAAACATACGTACATACATACATACATACATACATACATAAATACATACATACATACATACATACATACATACATACATACATACATACATACATACATACATACATACATACGTACATCTAGAGGAAAACAACAACATTTACTTTCCAGACGACATCTTGCACCAAAAATTTGCCAGAGGGCAACTCTTGACCCGTGAAATTGTGGTGTGGAATTGATATACAAGAACTGATCCATCATTGGTGTTACACGTTGGTTATAATTAGCATGACTCTGCGAAGTGAAAGCGGCCTAGCAAAAATCATTTATACATTACATGTTATGTGGTTTGATTGACATGAAGACTTAACCAAAACTGAAAGAGAGGAAAATAGAGAAACTTGGACCACAATTTGACCACAGTCATTAAATTTATTTGGAAAAGATGTAGTGGAAGACAAACGACTGACAGCTCTCTCTGAGCGTGCTTTGTCGGACCACCCCCTTCGCTGTCATGTGACCCCCCCCCCCTCTTACCCCCACTTCTCTGGAAGTCCTGTGCTCTTATCTCACCCACTTCCAGAGAAACGACACTTGTTGACCAGATATCAGATGTCTGTGTCGCACGTGTGTGTGTTTGCCCACGTATGTGCACGTGAGCATTTGCAACTAATCTACGTCTTTCTGTGATTGGGCGGGGGTTGGTTGTGTGTGTGTGAATGAAGGCGGTCACACAAGCCATTGATATTAGTGTTCTTGGCCATTTGTTTTTTAAAAAAAAAAACATTTTTTTAAACATCAGTTTGTTTTTTTTCTCAAGTTGCCTTGACAGGCTTTGGAGTCACGCAGCCACAGCTGCCTCGAAAGCGGTCCCGTGACACCTCGGCGCTCGTGCCACAGGCTCTTGAGCTGATATGAAAGCGGCGGTTCCGCATGTATAATGCAACAGGAAGGTGCAACTGAAAAGTAACAGAGCTAACCTGCAAAGAAAATTTTACCCCACGACTAAGTACTGGAATCCACGCTCAGTAAACAAACAGAAACTGCACATGTGGTTCATCAACACACTACATGTCAGGTAAAAAGAAAATCCGGTATGTTCACCCTTGAGAGTGTTAAAAATGACATGGGAAAGCCCTAATGAAGTGCAGAGGAGACACCGAGGAGCTTTCAGTCAGCATTTCAAATTTAACTACTCCCAACCGTTAAGCTTTTTAAACCATGATGTCAGTGCATTCCTCAGGCTTCAGAGACATTCTCCAGGCAGCACCAGTGAACCCAAAAGCACTCACTCCCCCTTTTTTATGCCTTTGAGTGAAAACTCAAAACCTGAAAGCTAGTTCCTATGCGTATGTGTGTGCGCGTGTGTGTGTGTGTGTGTGTGTGTGTGTGTGTGTGTGTGTGCGCGTGTGTATGTGTTTTTATTTTTACATTATACCAGTGGTGGGCCATCAGTGCCGGCAAGGCCTTCCCTGCTGGCCTAAAAATATCTGAATTAGAGACTAATGTGAATTATATTTGGTTCATGATCATTGGCTAGTCGCTAGCCAATCATAATATTACTAGCCGCTAGTGAAAAGAGCATACTGGCCAGAGCTAGCACACTGTATCTATAGCGAGCTGCAAAAGCAAATACATTGTTGTGTTATTTTAATAGCGGTTTTGTCAACCCACAATTGCAGAACGAGGAGAAGAAATGGATTTGGTTGCAAATTTACTGTTGAAGCCATTTTCAAGACAGACTTTTTAAGAATACATGGACATCATTAAGAAAGGTCGTTCAGTTCCGAAGCTAGCAAAAACAGCAAACAATATTGCAATTTTATGAGGTTATTATGAATCCACATGTTCATACTAAAAATGCGAACAGTTTAATAAGTTTACGTTTCTTCAAGTTATTTTCTAGCCAACGACATCCTCTAGCGGACGTGTGGTAAATCATACCACACTCGCAGCTGTGGAGTGATTCAGCTGTAACACTACTGAAGGCCTAGGAGTGACATGCAAGGCCCGCCACTGCATTATACAAAGACTCTCGTAATTATATGTCCATGCACAAATTGATTAGATTGTGTTTAGAACCTTTCTACAGTGGCTTACACACATGGCAGGCTCTCACATGTTCCTTGTTTGATTATCATACAATGTGCTGTGTAAAGAATAATTATTCCTCTCTGATATCTTCTGAAAACAACTATCTCAAATGTTCATCCATCCATTCATTTTATGATCTGTTTTATTCTCACAAGGGTTGTGGACATGCTGAAGCCATTCCCAGCTGTCTTTGGGAAGAAGGTGGGGGACACCCTGAACTGGTGACCAGCCAATCGCAGGTCACACAGAGACAAACAAGCATATGTGCTCACACACACACCGAGGGACAATTTTGAGTGTTCAATCAACCCACCATGCAAGTTTTTAGAATATGGGAGAACACCAGAGTACCTGGAGAAAACCCACACAGAGAAAACATAGAAAAAAAAATTGGAACTTGCTTATTTATTAAGCGTTCTTCAGGATATTTACTTTCATGTGAAAGCCAAAATGTGCTGTACTATAACTAAAAGATTTAGCAGTAGTATAATAGATGTGACTACTACTACTACTACTACTACTACTACAATTACTACAACTCTTTTTTTTTCACTTCAGATTACATCTAGCACCACAATGCCTCTCACAGGTCAGTACTTGTACTACAGTCAGTACTGTTTGTTTATTGTTTTGTTTTGTTTTGGGTTTTTTTCAGTAAAAATGTGTGTCTATTCTATTGCATTTGTCATCTAGAGCAAGATGTCAGGTTCTAAACTGGAATAAATAATGTTTTGGATTCCAGATATGTAGGTTGAGATAAAGTGCGATCACAAAAATGTTTATTACAGAAAAGTACAAACTGAAATCGCTGATGACAAGGAGCCAGAGGGGGAAAAAAACATATGAAAAGACAAAAATAAAAAATAAAAATACAAGAACACAGAGAATACACAAAAAAAAAACATCACAAGTCCAGCAATACAAAACCAAAGATCAAAATCGATAAGAAGGAATGCTATACTTAAAAAAAGTTTTACGACAAAACAAGTGCAAAGAAACATATCAACAAGCCTTGAATGCAAAATTTGAAGCCAAACACAGAGCAAGGTCAAACTAATTTTAAATACATGACAGGCTTGATTGGTAATGGCCGAACAGGTGTGCCTGATGGAGGGAAACGCCCCATTCACTCCAAAATGGAAAACAAAATGGGGACAAAAGACATTTCTCACTCAAAATTCAATGCACACTCATGCAGGAAAAAACAGTTTATGTTCTGAATTTTTATTTGGTAAGGTACCCAAAATTAAATTGACCAAAATTAAAGTGACCAAGAACCCAATTGTCACTCGATCTAAGTGTCTTCTTTGGAAAGAAGAGAACCTTCCAGAAGAACAGCTGCCTCTGTAGCTTTCCACCAATGAAACTTGCGTAATCAAGTGAACAAACATGGCAATCTACCTGGCGTTTGGTGGTCTCTGATGATGGATACAAGAAAAATGTCGAGGTAAGTAGGTTTTCATCACTGCTCGTTGGAACAATTAGTTAGCTGTAGCTCTGGTCCAAATAACAACAGCAATTATGAAAATGATGGCTTGTCAAATAGTCTGCAATGTATGCATGTGAAATGTATTTACTGTATCTAAAAAGAAAACATGTTTAGAATCAACTTGATGTTTGAGTTCACGTTATGAGAAGAACAATCTGTTGGGTTATTTTGAAAAATAGCTGAGACCTTTATTTTATTGCATCATAAAAGAAGGGGGTTGGCGTGTTGGACCAGTGGTTAATGCAATGACCTCACAACGCAGAGGTTGTAGGTTCGATCCCGGCTGCAGCCCTTCTGTGTGGAGTTTATATGCTTTCCTCGTGCTTGTGTGGGCTTTCGCTGGGTACTGCGGTTTTCTCCCACATTCCAAAAATATGCTTGGCAGGCTGATTGAATGGATGGATGAATGGATGGGTGGAATAAAATTACCAACCCACCCAAAAATAGAGAAATGATCGAAAAAGCGTTGAAAAACCTCAATTGTGGGCATTTAGTTATTCACCTGCAGCTATTAATTTCTATTAATTTTCGCCTCAACACCTCAAATAGAAACTTTTCTCAATTGTTTAAAAAAAAGATATTTTTTTTTGTTGTTAATTGAAAATTAAGTCATTGCTTATTTTATGACAACACAGTGACTTGTTTTGTTTCAGTTGTGCGTATATGATATAGAATAAACATAGTTTTTGTCATTTTGAAATATTTTCATATGAGAATAAAACAAGTGTTTTATTCTAACGGGACATGAGTCATATGAGTGATTCAGTTTATGCATTCATAAAATATCCTCAGTTTTGCAAGTTGGATTGAGTCATTGCTTTCAAAAACAAGTTTTTTCCCCTTTGTATTATCCCCACTTGGGCTTGGTTGTTGTCTGATGTTTTTTTTAAAGCATGTGGCTGCAAGTCACATTCTTTTTAGAAATATAATAAATCCCAAAGCAGTGGGTCTGTTTCAAGGTCGAGTCTGGTTCAAGCGTCGCCCTCAGCCTAGACAAAACTGATACACAAACAACGATGCTTTCAGATTCGTCTTATTCCCGTTCCATTGACGCAATGACCCCTGTTTTGGCTGTACCAGCACAGCTGTTATTCACCGTCCGAGATGCAAAAACACAACTTGTCGACCTCTGGCCGCTCATTCCCCTCGTCTTTCCTGCGACATCTTCAAGGTGATGAGCAGCTGTGTCGCAAATTTTGATTCCGATTTACCAAAACTCCCCTTGAATCACAGTTGGAGTCATTCCGAGGCGGTGTTGTTGTGATACTATGGAAAGCTCATTACTCACTTCTGCCGTCAGAGAGGATGAGAGGTGATTTTAAGTTGCCGTACTTGGCTGGATATGGAACAATTTACTGTGTTCATATGGCATCACTGTTTTCAAGTAAGCCGCTAAAAAGCTGTTTCTGATAAAGGGGCTTGAATTGTTCATCAAAGGCTTTTCGCTGTTTGTTACCATAGTCGGAACGATTCTTGATCTTTGGAACTGAAATTATTCAAATCTCACTTTCATTCTGACTGGGTCCTTTCCTGAGAGACTTTTCTTGTAAGTGTGCACCCCTTTTTAACTCTTGGGGGTCACTGCAGTGAACTAACTGTTCAAAAAGTAATTTCTCCAAACTGAATGAAAAAGTAAAAAAATCCTAATAAAGATTAAAATTTGTACATGATTTAAAATTTGTATTGGTAAATTTGCGGAAAATGCACCTGAGTTACATTCTGAGGACAACATGCACCCTTTACAACCTCACCGTCCAAAAAAATTAAAAAATAAAAATTTGTAAGAGTCCGATTTTTGTGCAATCAAACATTGCGCCTGGGTGGAGTTTTATTTCTTTTGGTATTGTCGTCGACGCGGGTCGTCTGCACCACTCTGTGCTAGGATGGAATGCAGCTGATTTGTTTGACCTCTAATGGAAGTTTCACCCCTCATTCCCTTTGAAGTCAGTGCAAAGAGAAGCGTGCAGCCTCGATGGCAGAAGTACTTGAGGAAGTCGTGTTGAGGGAATGGCATTCAAAAGGAAATGCAAAAAGATATCCCTGCGGAAGATGTTAAAATGGTCGCAGTGGGGTGCGCATGTGTAGACGACTGCCTACACTCCCCTACCGTAGTTACGTCACGGTCTGAGGTGCGTTTAAAAAACATATCTACATTAAGTTAAAATGTCATTCAATAAAATTTAACAATGATTTTTGAGGGATTGTCTCACATGGTTGCTGTTGGAAGGCAGGATATAACATATCAGGAAGTCCAAAATGTAAACAAAGATTAGGAAGCGATGTTTAGAGATGTTTGTATCGCGAATTACCCCAACAGTTGCCTTATTTAACACTGAAACAGATCAATCACAGGTACCATTCGTCTCTATCAAAGTCACCAAAATCTCATTGCACTCACCCATATTGGATTACAACTATTGCATTTGCACTACAATAGCATTGAAGGTGGGCTGATTGGTCCACGCATATATGTTGGAGCAGTGTGTCAATTGCCACAAACGTGTCTTCAAAGGTGTAATTTTAAAACCAAATTACATTAATTAAAAAAACCTTATTACTTGTACAGCATCATTATTGTCATTTTTGTTGTTGGGCTGATTTCCACAGCCGTTATCTCATCTGAACTTTTTAAGGTTTTCTGTGGTCGACTTCCCTGCCTGCCTAAAGCTGCCAAGGGTTTTTAAACACACCCGTGTGTCTGTGTCTGTGCTGTAACTGTTTGACACCGGCTGATTTACGCTGTCCCCAAATTACTCCATTTTTCTTCAATACCATCTGCTATAATGTCTAGTAGTCACTGCTTTCCTCTTTCTTCTTGAGCCACTGCCATCTGTTCTGCTACAACATTTGGCGCGAGTGTCAATGTTTTTTTTTTTCCGGTCACGTTTTGGTCATGTTTGATTGACAACATTGAGTGAGAAAATATAGTACAGTAAAGTCTCGTTATATCGATATTCTCGGGAGTCCGAAAAATATCAATATAACCGGGACTATCGATATATCCGACCCTGCGCGCATGTAATTTTCTCCTCGCGGTCATAGAAATAGTATCGTAATAAGCGGTACTATCGATATAACCGATATCGATATAACGAGACTTTACTGTATATAACAGAGTTGCACAAATAGATACACAACCATATTTTATCTAGCTAGCTAGATAAGATAGGTATCTAGATAGCTCGCTATCTTGCTATCTAGCTTATCTAGGAAGCTATCTAAAGAGATGGACTTCATGCACCTGCTTTAAGTCAAAACAAGAACAGCAGACCATGGAAAGTGCCCACAAGTTATTAATTGTGCTCCATAAAATGCCATGTCATGAATTTTGACTTCCCAAAATTCTGGGATTCTGACAAACTGTGCAGTTGACCGACTAAACGCAGACTCGAAGAATTCATTTCTCATTCGCGAACAGAAAATTCTGAAATAACAGATTTGTGAGACGTGATCATAAAACCAGAGTCAAAAGCGAGGGTGGTGAGGCTCGAGGGTTGCTATGGTGCCCACACATATCCCCGCTGCCTTCTGGAAGAGTAGAAGGAAAGTAGTGGGAGCAGTGCCACTTTGGCATTGGGAATCTCAGCAACAGATTTAGGTCTCCACTGGGTGCCAGTAAGACAGGGGAAGACAGCGCTTGACTTGTTTCTAAGGAAATACTTTTGAATTTGACCGCAAAGCCTACATTTCAGAGAAGCCTGGATGATAATCACGTATGGTCACATAATGCCACTCATACCTCCAAAGCGTGGGTGTTTTTCTTTCTGGCAGATGAATCGAACAATCTTCTTTATACTTATGCATTGATTTGATTTACTTTTGTTTTCTAATGTTTTTTTTTCTGTCTTGAAATTGTAAAAAGTTCATTTTCTTTTTCACTTCTGAATGTTGCGTTAAGAATCATTACTCTAAATCTTCCCTAGCTGTGAAACGTCTAAAATCTGTTGGGGTGTACTGTTTCAAGTTTTCGAATTGGGTTATGGAATGAATTTTGTCTTCTTCTAATTTACAATGTGATGCAAAGTCCTCTCTGCTTTTGCAACGTGTTTATACTTGAACCTTTCCCCAATATTGTATATTGTGAGCCAACAAATGCTTTGATCATGAGAAAAAAATGATCCTTTAGATCTCATTCCAAAGAATGATCAATGAGTTCCTGGGTCACAGATCCAGTTCCATTCGGTTCTGTAGAGATCAACCTCAAAACCAAAACCCGCCTCCCTCTCCGTCCGCGCTGAGGCTCTCAGACGTTTTCACTCCTAATGGAATAATATCCAATTCTCGGCGTGTTCACATTTCTTCCGCACCTCATTTGTCTTTCTCATCCTGCTCCTCTCAGCTGCCCGTACACTTTATCATTTCCTCTTGTTTAAGGAGCATTAGCTGCAGTGGCCCAACACCTTTCGGGAAATAAATGGCCTTTTAACTTTTTATGTGCGCTATTTCCATTGATTTATACGGGTGAAGGGGAAACTGTAGTCCATGCCGTATAACGTGATCTCTTTAGTAGAATGAGAAATCGGTCAAAGTCGTTATTGCACCCAATTATGGATAAGTGATGATTGAAATTTACTGACCCCGAAAAGAAAAATCGTTTGCAATAGTTTGATTTGAGAAGAGCTGAGAGCTTAATTGTATAGCATTATTTCAGAAAGGGGGCAGGCCATTGGCCCAGTGGTTAGTGCATCGACCTCACAGTGCAGATGTACCGGCCTCAATTGCAGCTCTGCCCTCACTGTGTGGAGTGTACATACAAGTATTCCCCCTGTGGCTGCATTAGTTTTCTCCGGGTATTCCGGTTTGCTCCTACATGCTAATTGAACACTCCAAATTGTGGCTAGGTGTGGGTGTGAGCGCGGATTGTTGTATATCTCAGTGTGCCCTGCGATTAGCTGGTAACTGGTTCAGGGTGTCCCCTGCCGACTGAAAGCCGCTGAAAAAATGAAATGTATTATTATTATTACTGCCAGAATAGAGCTTGGATATTCTCCAGCACCTCCTTGACTCCATTTATTCATGTATTTATTTATTGCCTGTTGTATGATTAAAATATTCAACATAATTGTTTAGTCTACTTAGAGAAATGGAAATATGAGTACTATTAATTGCATGCATTCTTACTTTTTAAAATTGTAATTTTTATTTATTTTTGTTTATTTGTTTATTTCATTGTGTTTTTATTTGGTTATTCATCGTACTGTATTTATTTTGTATGTTTCTTCATTTTTATTTATTTATTGTGTATTTATTCATTTGTTTATTTCATTATTTTTAATTATGTATTAATTATGTATTTAATTATGCATTTATTTGTTTGCTTGCTGTTTGTTTATGGATTTTTTGTATTGGGAAGGGCTGGTGAGTATCAAATATGTTGAAAGATAAAAGATCAAATACAGTAAAGTCTCGTTATATCGATATCGGATATATCGATAGTCCCGGTTATATCGATACTATTTCTATGCACGCACTGAGAAAATTACATGCAAACAGGGTCGGATATATCGATAGTCCCGGTTATATCGATATTTTTTCGGACTCCCTTGAATATCGATATAACGAGACTTTACTGTATGTTGAAAGATAAAAGAGATTTAAGTCATATTTATGTATTTGTTTGTTTATTTTGCTGTAACACAGCAAACACACCTACCGTCTATTGTTGCTTTATTGTCTTTGTTCATTGGCGTGTGAATAACGCATGACACCTCAACTGGCTGTAATTAGGCTTTGTTTTATCTCTCTTTCAGGGTGTGTTCAGTGGACCGTAGCAGAGGTATGCCACCTTAGACAACTTGTTGAAATGGTTCCATGATGTTGAAAAACATTTGAGAAAGCGATCCGTGTTGCTTATGTAAAATGTCTCATTTAGACACAGTGTACAAGTGAATTTTGTTTAAATTGATCCAAGGCAGTGGTTGCATTAAATACAGCCTGCCATCACTTTCAGTCATTTTGGATGACATGCAATGGACCTTTGAACTGGTCAACTGTAAACCAGCGAGCCAAATGTTCAGCCTGCCAGTGAGCTTTCGTCCCAATTTTTATGCCAGTCGCTACCTGCGGGAGACAGCCGTCAACACACAGTTTAAACTCACACTGCCGCAGCTGCTTGTTTTGGACCCATTAAGCCCAAAGTAGATAGAGATGTTTTCCACCTCCTTCCAGCCTGTGATTCAGGGGAAGGGTGAGGTATTGTCTCGTGGTTGGGGGATGAAATCATCCCCTGCATGAAAACACTCCCAGACGGGAGAAGCGAGGAGAAAAGGGGAACCAGAGGAGCCCCGTGCATGTAGGTCAGAATGACGCGAAACACGAGGCCGGCCGCGGTTTTCCGTACAGACTTCAAAACCACTTGTGCTGAGGCGGAAAAAAATTGTGTTGAGACTGTTCCTGTAAACCGCAAATATTTTGTCAACAATGGCACGGCACAAAATGTTGATGAATGTGCTTGAGAAATATGTCACAGCGGGAGCGACTCCAAACAACAGCTGTGCAACTTGTTATTCTTCCTTTTGGTCCAGAATGTAAACAAAAAAAGAATTCTGAGCAACATCATTCCGTTCGATCCATTTTCTATTCTGCTTCTCCCCATTTGGGTTGCAGAATGACCTGGAGCTTAACTTGGCTGGGCGATTTGACAGTCAATTGTAGGGTATACAGTGTATATGTATATATATATATATATATATATATATATATATATATATATATATATATATATATGTATATATATATATATATATATAGACTTGCTAGAAGCAGCTCCAAATTGTGGCACCGTTAGTGTTTAGATTACTTTGTTGAATGTGTTCAAGGGGTAGACACATTCTAATTTTATGGATACAGTATGTGTAGTGGCTGATGTCATATTTCATTCATAAATATGACAACAGCGTACAAAAAACAGGGATTAATTTCCAGTCAATAAACTCATTCGCTGCCATTCCCGAATTTATTCGGGAATTGAAAAGTGTGATGTGGAGCTCCATTCCCGAATTTGTTCACGTTTTTTTAAAGCACCGGTCAGACCTCTGGCAATGTTTTTCCCTTCCACCAGGGGGCAACATTTGCCTTCTTTCCATGTTATAGTTTCAGCTATTGTTAAAGCTCTATCTAAATCATTGTATTGTATTGTATTTTGTATAGCTGCCCCCATTTCAATCTCAGATAACCCCAGACCCCTATAATTTAGGAAATAACTGATGAAAGAAGACAGTCTACAGTTTTGTACGCTGCATTGAATGTTTATGTAGTCCAAAAACGTAAAATTCTGTGGGTTGTGCAATTTGATTGAAAATGACAAAAACCATGGCACAGGAGTGGACACATTTTTGCACGTCATCTGGCAATGAATGAGTTAATTGACTGCAGTATTATTTTTATTAGCATTAGCGAGGAGATGGGGGATGTCACTTACGGATGGCCATGAACGATCAGGGTAGAAGAGGTTCTCCAAGTAGGAGTCCAGTTAGTTTGATTGCGAGCAGCAGACTCGTCAACAAGATGACAAACAGCAATATTTGCCTGCATATAATATCACCTGTCATATTCTGTATAAATGGAACATGAAGGTTGAACACTCTTCATCTATAATAGCACTGCATACATTATGTTGCTTCATTCATCTGACACTTTTTAAAGGGTAAAATTAAACCAGACATAAAATGAGTCAACTTTTACTCACACATGACTAAAAATCAGAGAAAACAATAGCCCATATCCTCACAGTAGACCTTTTTTTTCATTAAAGCAGACTTGCTGTGGAAAACACATTTCCAAAAAGCACATCCAACCACAGAATTGAAACGCTCCTAAATTTTTTAGCAGTTGGCCGCATGCACTGCTGATCAATGAAACACGGATTTGTCTTGTTTATATGCAACATGGATTTGACTTTCGGGTTGAATGCTCCATACACACACACAGTGCAACCAAAGTGTGGGCCATGAGAGGGAACCTGAACCCTCATTATCTGACTGGTGATAGTCCGGGTTAATCCCAATTAATACTGTCCGGTCCAGACGGAGACATTAATTGCACTAAATTTTGATCTTATTACAGCTGTTGCACTGTTACAATGTACAAACGTTGGACCTCTGTGCTCCGCCACAGAATAATGCAAGAATAGTGCATAGTGATTAATATTTCAGGGTGTGGTTTACACCGAGAAAAGGTTACGGCGCCGTCCATATACCCGCTCCATACATATGCACGCAATTCCTTCGAAAAACTTGGATCATATAGAATTAATCTGCCTACCACTTTATTATGCACGACTAATGAGACGGTGTGACAGGGAATATAAAGGCAAAAATGAATTTACATTTTTAACAGCAATGTTTGAAGGGCCCATTATACATGCATGTGGAATGACACATGCATGCACACGCGCTTCCCCGCTTTACGGATGCATACTGTGAAATCACAGCTGAATGACTCATTTCACATGGTCACAGTTCCCTCATCACAAACACACACACACACACAATGAGCTTGAATGATGTTGGATGCATTATTTTCGACATCAAAAGCTGGGCCGCTGTGCCACAATTTCTTTGTTTTTGCATCGTGAATAATGAAATCTCAGCAGTGATATTTGCTTCTGTATTTAATTGATTCCTATATAAGCGTTGATAAAGCAAGCCCACAGCAGGGTTTGCGCTCGTACGCTTGCATACTAACGTCCTTCTCTTCTCTTCCCTTGTACTCATTATGCCGCCCTGTAAGTACAATTCCCTTTGCACAAATAATTAACGAGGAATAATGACAACAGAATGAGCGTTGTTGAGTTTGAAAGAGTCCTTCCAATGCTCTACTTAAAGGGCCTGATTTTCATAGGGAGTGCATGCTGAGCACTCGCGGAGTCTAACTGTGCGCATATGGAATTTTCTTTCATTTGCTATTTTGCCGCGCGACGCATGACCGAAATTGGGCATTTGCGCCTTTGTGCGACGTTGTGGGATGGAGGTGCCTTTTCGCAGTCAATCTTGTGGGCATGCCTCATTTCCATCAAAAGCAGGGCCGGCGAGAGTTGCAGTCGGCGTCCTGCTTGACATCGTGGAACCAGAAATAATCTCACTGCGGTCTGGGGTATGATGTCGGCATTTGGACTGCAAGATCCCCCCGTTGCGGATGTAATAATTGGTCAGATGATGTAATTGGTATTACCTACCCAAAACAACTTTTAAATAGCCGCAGGGGTAGCATTAAAATATTTTTATGATAATAATTATGATTCACCATATATGCCAACAAAATTCTCGAAATTGTTTGCCTGAGCTTCGATCACGTACATAAAAATTTAGTTTCACGACCTGCGCAAAGAGTTAGTCGAAAATGTAGTCCACTTATTCTGAACCCAATTTGCAGATGCAGTGGGGATGCATCAGAAACACCCAATGAGGTCTATGAGTCCTGTACGTACCCTGCAATTGACCGTTAACCACACAAGAAGAACCTCAGCTTCGAAGTTAACAAGCATGAGGATGAACAAACGGTGAGCTCTGAGACCCTTCTTATTTGCTATGGTGATGGGCAGGCTGACAGATGATGTTAGACAGGAATGGTCTTTTTACGATGATATTTGCAAATGACATTGTGATCTGTAGTGGTGGGGGAGAAACTAGAGAGGTTGAGTTTTGATGTGTGATAGAAGGGTTTCAGCTATGATGAAAGGAAAAGTGTATAAAATGGTGGTGAGATCAGCCATGATGTTTGGATTGGAGAAAGATCGAAGAGGCCGAGTTTTTGCACTGAAACAGATCTCTTCCGTCAAGTTCGCACTGCACTTAACTGACTCCCTGTGAGGAATACAGGACACCCCCAACCCTCCATCTCTCTAACCATAGAAATAACGGTAACGATGAAAAAGAGCAGCGGTAGAAATAAAGCTGCCGAAGAAGGAAAAAGACTCAGTGCGCTCGAGGGAAACAAATCCCTCTGACAGCTACTGTATGTAAATCAATTTACTCACTGCAGGGTTATTTGCCTTGATCTGCTGGTCCAACACACAAGCCTCTTCGGCAAAGGAGGAGGGGGGGGGGGGAGTGCTGGCACATGATCATTCCTCAATACTTACATCATTTCTATACGCGGCCATCCTTTTGAGTCCATACATAAAATATGTCTTGGAATGCCAAGCAGCGTTTGTACCTGAGGCCAAACTGTAAGCCTGAGCAAGTGCTGCCTTCAATTAGAAGCTGCGTGATTACTCTTAGTGGAAATTGATAAGAATTGAGCAATTTAAATTGTATTTTGCGTACGGCTTATCAAGCCATTTCATCACGCGTTGTCTTCAATTGTCTGTGTATGTTGAACACGTGAATATCTTTTTGTGGAAGATCAAACGAACGTACCCTGGATCCACCCGAATAGCCTCAGTGTATTTTCGTAAAGTGGCACAAATTGGCTTTGTTTTGAAACTGGTGCATTTTCATTTTCGCCCGAGGCATTTCAATTTTGTTTCATATTTGGGGATTTTTGACAGGCAGTCCGGCACCTCGCTTTGCATTCCGGCATTTTTTACAACACGTTTCTGACAATTTAATCACAGAAATTCTGCCTTTTGGCACAGATGGTTCAATGCAACTCTGTCTATCTCTACTTCAGATACGCCAACCTAAATGAGTTGCTATGATTGGCTGTGAATCTGCTATTTTCAATCCCACAATAACACCCAACAGGGCAAATAGCCCCTTTATGCCCACCTCTACCAAGTCTAGCCAAAAATCAGATGGAAAAAAAACTTGCACTGGGATTATGACACCAGCGTGCCTCTTACCCATTGCAATATTGTAGAAATCAATGAATCGAACACCTCATTAATCATCATCTTTATTATATATATTTTTTGGGGAAGCTAACCCCACCTCCCCTCGGCAATTGCACTGGTTTAGTTTAATCAGCTCTTTTATTATTTATAATTTATTTATGTTTTTAATGTTCTGGTGTTTATGTTCCATAGTTCTTTTTGATTCCAAAGCTGCTTTGAAAGGCGCTTGTAAATTAAATTTGTTATTGTTGTTGTTGTTGTTGTTGTTATAATAATAGGATGTCACCTACAGATGCATCCATCACTTTCCAGTAGGGTTCTCTTGAAGTTCGTAACGTATTTTCCGGATTATAAAGGGGCACCTTCAAATAATGACATTTTAAAACTTTTCCATGTATAAGGTGCACCGGGTTCTAATATGCACATTCAATGAATGATATATGTCAAAACCTTTTCCATGTAAAAGGCACACCGCCTTACAAGGGACAGGGTCAGCATTAGAAAAGAAATGGAAGGCTTTTAGGTGAGCCTTATAGTGTGGAAATACGGTACTTTTCCCATGGAGATCTACTCCGCTACCTTACTCCTGTCACGCAGATGTTCAACTGCGTTTTCTTTCAAGGGAATGAGCGATGATGATGATTCCATTGGCAACAAAAAGCGAGTCAACCCAGAAACAGACATGACATGGCAGTTCAAAAGTAAAAAAAAAAAAGGCTTTATCTACAAAAATATAAAGTAACTACAGAGAGCAGTGCTGGAGGCAAAAGACATGGATCAGAGCTGACAGCGTGACTGGGAGAAAAATCGATGTACTGACATGTCCCTGAGGAACCAAGTTTATATAGTGGAAGATTTTAAGCCAATATGACATAATAAAGGCCCAAGGCAGTGATATTTTTTTCTTCTCTTTTTTTTAAGAGCTTTATCTTGCATTTGGTATTGTGAGATATACGTAGTAGTGACCTAATGTCGCGTTAATTGTGAGTAGCCATTTCCCCCCATGCTGCTCTTTTATTTGGCAGTATGTAAAGCGCACCAGAGTTGCCTTTGGTGTGTTAACATGCTCCTATTCCACATTACAGTACCGTCTTTGCACCATATCTCCTCTCACTTGCTATTTTGACCTGGACAGCACATTAACCAACGGCAGGCATTAAGTGCTAATCAGCAACTTGCTCACGTTCCTGATCCACGTCCATTGAAAGTTCCTAATATAGAGCTGTAACCTACGGGGCATGTACGTGCACTTGTAACGCTTACATATCAACAACACATGCGGCTGTAATTTGACAGAGGAGCAGAATATGATTGGACTGATGGAGCACCGCCTCAGGGCAAACCTTTTTTTTTTTTTACCCCCACTGCATGGAATACCTTGTTGAGCGACTGGGAAAAAAGAGTGTCTTTAGCTCAAATGCAGAAGTATTAGAAGCTTCAAGGCCTGCCTGGACCAAGGATTTGTTTGTGTATGTTTTAGCATATGCTTTGGAGTGTGATTGTGTGAATCTTGGTGTGGATGTTTTTTTATTTTCCGCAGGAGGTGAAGATTTGTGTGGTCGAGGAACAGTAAGAGCAGGAGGATTAAAACAGATAGTGGCAGCGGGAGTGGAGATGGTGAGGGGGTGTACATGCTCACATGCATGGTGCTTTGGCATCAATCGAGTCTCAAAGAGCGTGCTTGGTCTTTTTTTTCCGTGTCAGCTCCTCGAGGAGGAAGCCACCTGCTAATTCCTCATGCACTTGACCACTGTCACGCGTCTCTACACACTATCCCACTTGGTGGAAATGTGCATAAGCATTTAGAGGAGTGGTACGCTCTTTGCCTTGGTGGCACACTGCGATAATTTTAATTGTGTGTCGACGGCATTCCACACATAGTAGTAGATTATTTATTTCTCATCTCATTTTCCGTACCGCTTATTCCTCAATAGGGTCGCGGGGGTTGCTGGAGCCTATCTCAGCTGTCTTCGGGCACGAGGCGGGGGACACCCTGAATTGGTTGCCAGCCAATCGCAGGGCACACAAAGACATACAACAATCACTCTCACACCTAGGGACAATTTGGAGTGGTCAATCTGACTGCCATGCATGTTTTTGAAGTGTGGGAGGAAACCGGAGGACCCGGAGAAAACCCACGCGGGTCCGGGGAGAACATGCAAACTCCACACAGGAAGGCCGGACCGGGACGCGAACCGGCGACCTCTGCACTGTGAAGCCGGTGTGCTAACCGAAAAATTGTCACCAAATTGTCACAATGGTCACAACGAAGGGAACCAATGTGTTCATCCATCATGTTAGCTCGGAAGCATTTGAAATTTGCTGACATGAGCCTGTTTTCTCCGCTTTTGTAGCCACCCACTGTGATCAGCTGTCTCGAACATGCACATTCATTATTTTATTTTTTTGGGGTGGTGTATAGCCTACGAATAATATTTACATTTTTATGACTACCAACATCTCAACTTTCAGATCTGAGGGCAAGCTTTCACTCTCATCTTCTCGGACAATGCACTGGAAATCCTGTTTTGTTTTGTTTTTGTGATGGAGGGTTGAAAAGAAAATCAGGGCGCGGTGGGCATGGGCGTTTAAAGGAATGAGCGGGTGACGAATAGAAGTGATGATGGAGGAGGGATGGCCAATGCGAAAGGTATCTGTGTGGGAGTGGTGTGTGTATAGTATGAAGCGCAGGGCTTTTGGTATGTGATGTGTGTACGACGGTAAGGTGCGGGGAGGGTTTGGTTATGTGCAAACCTACAGGGTGGCGATGATCTGTAGATTGGTTAGTGGGTGGGTGTTGACGTTAAATAGGGCAGGCAGGCATTAGTGATGATAATTAATAGAATGCGAAGGGAATTCACGGTCTGATGTTTTCCCTTGAAAGCCATGCAAATAACAAACCGCGGTCGGTCCGACTTGTTGAAAACACATTAAGATGTAGACTCTGATATTTACGTGGCACCGACCACTTCTCATTTCACGCGAGGGAGCTGATTGTGAGAATGCACTTTTTTTTTCGGGTATTTACCCGTCGGCTGGGTGCTATTTCATCGACGATCAGACCAGATTATGCTCGGTGCAGGGGGGCATCGTCAGTCAAACAGAATACAATTTTTAACAACCTGATCACTGAGTGTATGTGATGCCAGTTTAAACAAATGAATATTTAACAAAATATTTTTCATTCTGAAAAGTAAATAGAAAATGTAATCAACCAAACTTGTCTATATAGTGTCTAGATGGCACTTTTATACATGAAAATACAGTGGCGGGCCGTGAAATTCATCACTAGGCCTTCAGTAGTGCTACTTCTGAATCAATCGAGACTGAAAAAAAAGTGTGGTGTGGTTTACTAAAAGTCAGCAGAGGTTTGGGACTCATTCAGGAAGTACAGAACTTTGCATCAACAGATGTTTTAATGCTTAAAGGACAACCGACGTCTCCGGACCAATTGTGTCCATAATTTGTAAAATCAACAAATCAAAGATTCCACCGCATATAGCTATATTTTACGTTTTAAGACTCGCTCTGAATATTCAGGAAGTCTTGTTATTGAGTTGGTGACGATTCCTGACGTCACGACACACGAGAAAGGACACACAATGCATTTTGCGGTACTTTGTTTGGTCTAAAAACTTAGTGTTGATGGCGAAATTAGAAGGAAAACACATAAATAACGCAATGGTGAATCATTGTGTTGCACCATGACGACTATTTGACACAAATTCCCAGTAGACAAATCAGCCCATTTCCAACGGAGCTTGGGCGCCATCTTCTGCATGTTCTGGGTGCTACACATCAGTCCTGATGCCTCAAAATGACCCCTCAAAACTTCTTTAGTCGATTGCAAACATTTATGCTTTCCTCTTCAGAACTATTTGAATCATATTCATAACTGGATGCGTAACAAGAAAGCATGTTCTCCGAAGGCAAGAGGTCTTGGCGTGACATCACGAACAAGGGGGCGGGACCTTCTGAAACTGGCCACTTCTGGGTTCAATTTGAAGTAGTTTTTGGACACTTGGTCATTTTATTGGTGTTTTGCATTTGACTAAAAATATCATCCTGTGTGTTTTGGGTATTTTAGATGCTATAAAACGTTTTTCTGATCTCAGGAAACAAAACCGTGGTGTCGGTTGTCCTATAATGTTTAATAAACTTAAATGTGCATAATTCAGGACTTTTTTTTTCCATTAGGGGGTGTTTTTTTTGGGAGGGGACTGAGCTTCCCTTTCAGAGTGAATGCAATCACTATTGCTTCGTATCGGGTGTGTTTTGCTACATTTGGGCAGAATCGTTCCATCTTCCAAATCTTCACTTTTCAGTGATAATTGAAATAAAAATATGAAAAGAAATACTCCTTTTTATCCTCTTGTCATATTCACCATCTCTCAACGGAAAAAAACCATCACAATGCACTCTAGATTAATTTTCTATTGAAAATGAATTCCATTCTTGCCTTCCGCGCTCAAGGAAAAAAAGGGAACGTGATCGACTGTAACAATGAAGCACTTCTGCATTATCCATCAGCCCTTATATCCGCCCCCACCCCCTAGTTACACTTCACTTTGCATGTCTTTTTTCCCTTCCACTTTTCTCCACCCACATTCTGTCTCTGCGTGCCGCAGATTCATAACCGCCTTTCCGTTTTCCATCCCATTCAATCAGCACCCCCCCCACCCACCCACCCCATTTGTCATGAAAAGAGGGTTGTTGTTGATGTTTACTGCATCTGTAAGTGACTGTCAACTACTTTTCTGCTATCCGGCTCGCCGCTATTTGACATGAACGCGTGAGGTGGGGGGAAGTCCTTTTGCTGGTTTGGGTGAGACTGACGATTTGCAACTTGACTTTGACGATGCAGCAACTTTTTTTCTTTAGCTTGAATCTTGAATATCAAAAAAGCAGCTGGAAAAACATCGGGCCGTGACCCTAAATAAGCTGCGTGAGTCTGTTGATCCAGGTTGCAGGGGGTATTTGCTGACAAATATTTAGATGTTTTAATTCTATTTTGCTGATCTGGGCCTATGTGCACTGTATTTTATGCACGTTTCTCTCACTCGTGATTGAAAGAGAACTTGTTGGGTTTTATCTTCACTCCCTGACTGTTCCTCCGACGCCGTTATCATCTTCCTCCTCTTCATCGCCAGAGCCCTTTTATCTCCTGCTTTCGCTTCCACTCTGTACCTTCTTTTGCCACCATCACCATGATCATCATGAGCTCCCCCACCCATGAATCCCCCAGGGGGAAGAGGCTGCATCCGCACTATGGCAACCAGTCAAACACTGTTGCCATGGCAGCCGTATCAGCTAATTGAGGCAATTACAACTAAGCAGCAGCTGTTCTACCCGCCGAGCCCCTCCCCCCTCATTGCGGGGGTCTCGCCTTCCTTTTTCCGTTCTTTTTTTTCCTGCAACCTTTCACCTTCACATCCTATATCTATTTTAGCCTTCCCCTGACTCTTGCAGCTCTCATGTGCTTAGCTTCTATTTTAGCCCCCATGTAGTTGTTCTTGTTACAGTATTTGTATTTTGTCCATTTATCCCCTACTACCCTGCACCAACCCCCATTTTTCCTGTTATTATTAAACTACGAAACAATATGTGCTCTTGTAGCTCAATCATCAATACAATAAACACACACTGTACATCCGTCTTCAGAACACAAACATGGGCCATATCGATATATCATATTGTCACATGGCACATAAAAGCAATTGGAGACAGGTGGTAAAGATTTTATTGGATTCAGTCTCCAAGATAAAAATACATTTTTGGCGTGTGTGTGTGTGTGTGTGTGTGTGTGTGTGTGTGTGTGTGTGTGTGTGTGTGTGTGTGTGTGTGTGTGTGTGTGTGTGTGTGTGTGTGTGTGTGTGTGTGTGTGTGTGTGTGTGTGTGTGTGTGTGTGTGTGTGTTTGATATTCAATAAAAATAACCCCCAACCTGCTGGGCATTTGAATTGATATTTTCACATTGAATTTCTTTATTTACTATGTGTTGTGAATGCAGTTTTACAAAATGATGCAAAATATATTTATTGATTCATGTTTTTACTTTTTTTTGTTTTTTAATTGTATTAATTTTTTTATTTTATTTTTATTGTTATTTTTATTTTTAGTTATTTTTATTGTTAGTTATTTGTATTTATCTAGTTATTCATTTATTTGTATTTTTACTCTTATTTTATTAATTTTTATTGTTAGTAATTTGTATTTATCTAGTTATTCACTTAATACTGTTTTGTTGTATTTATTTTGTTATTTTAGTTTGTTATTGTTATTTTTATTTTCATTTTTATTTGCATTTGCATTTTAATTTTTAGTTATGTTATTTTATTTATTTGTACTTATTTTTGTGTGTTTTGTTTATTTATCTATTTGTTTATTTATTTATTATTTATGTTTGGACTTTTTATTTTTCATTAATATTATTTCATTGTAATTCTTATTTATTTTTATTTATCTATTGGAGTATTTATTGATATATTGATTGATTTATCTCTTCATATTTTTACTGTTTTATTTTTAATTTTATATTTTGTTTTTTATTGTTTTTATTTATATTTTTATTTATTTATTTATTTACTTACTTACATTCCTAATTGTTTAATGACAGCTAAGTGGGATTGTGATGACGGGCAACATCAGGTTGATGTGTTTGTGTGTTCATTATAACATTTTTATTTTACGGGGATCCGATGATCACAATTTTATGATCGTAAAATGACTCATATGGAGATGTGATTGCAGACGTTTGTTATTCTGTGCTTAGCCAAATAGGACGGGAAATTTCGCTGTGCAACAAAAGCAAAGGCTGAGTCATTGAAATGAAGGCAATTATCACCAAAAATGGGGAAGTGTCGAAAATGTCGCTTGTTGATATTCAGTGGTCAGTAAACATGACAATTTGGAATCTTCCATGCGTCAAATTGGTCAAACATGTACGACACATGCATAACCTACGATGAGGTGTTGTTTCTGAAAAAAACATGGGAGGTGGTTGGTGGTTTCCCTGCAGCTCCTTCACTCAAGATGATCTTTATCCACCCCCCTCCCCCAACCCACACCCCATGGCCTCCAGAGACCACATTGCAGCGACGTTACGGAAAATGAGCGGTAGGGGGTTTTCACATCCACACAGATGCGCACGCAAATCAAATTAAAAATATCTACGTTCAAATGAGCGCGCACGCACACACACACACACACACACACACACACACACGGTGAAAATTCCCTGGTGTGACAGTTCTGTTTCAAGTGATTCATTGCGATGGCTGAGGGGGTTGCTGGGGTTTCCGAATGAGAGCAACATCTCTGACATATAAACATGCTTTTTTTTTTCCAAGGCTATTTGCCTATACAAATGTTTCGGTTTATTTGCACTTATATTTGAATTTTTAGTAAGCACTTTGTTATTTTTATTTTTGTATTTGTTTATTTTGTATTTTATTTTTTTATTTGTTTTTGTTTTCGCTTTTATTTTCATTTTTGTATTTTATTATTTATTTTAGTTTTATTATTTATTTTATTTTTATTAATAATTTTTTATTTATTTTTTCATTTTTGTATTGTATTTTCTTTTTCTTTTATTTTTTATTTTTTTGCAATAGACATTTTAGACATTTTTAAATCGACCAATTAAAAAAAAACTCAAAACCATTGCTTGCCGGTTTAAATGATTGTAAAATTAAAAAAACCAATGCAAATCAGCAATGCTCGGCTGCTCGAACGGGGCTTTTTTAACAGTAATATCTTGCCGGGTTTCTGACGTGATTGATTTATTTTGTTAAAGTTCAAATCACCAGAACAAATGAAGTCACGGCAAAGTCATTTGCATTTTACGGTCGTTAATGATGTTTCTCTGTTTCTTTTTCTAGTGTCTCCTGACCGGATGCCCTTTTTCATTAGCCGCATTCTGACATGCAAATGCATCACTCTTGTGTTCCACCCCAGCCAAATAATCCAAATGATAGTCATTTGAGAGCGGCGACTATTCTAGAAGGGGAAAAAAAGGTAAATCCTACATGGCAGGGCGTAAACATTCAATATTAACGGGCGAGTACGCTAATCAGACTAAAAATTGAATTGTATTGTTTGAGATTTTGTCAATGCACAGTGCCGAAAAACCCCTGTAAAAATCATTGATTATTGAGTTACAAATCATATTGGGGGCAAAGAAAATAAAGAGGTATCAGGAAGAGCTCATCGAGTCTCTGACTCAACTTATGTCAGCTCTCAGCATTTTATCATTTTGAGCAGGAATGAGAACACGAAAAGCTTCCCACGGGAGAATTCAACAATGAAAATGAGAATAAGATTAAATCCCTCAATATTTTTGGATCAACTGTGAAATGAATTACATTTCGTGCTTAAAAAAAGCACGCTATTTCACATTGAAGGTTCTCCTTTAAAAGGCTGCACGGCGCGCTATCTTCGGGCAATAAGGAGGGGACACCCTTAAATCGGTTACCAGTCAATCGCAGGGTACACAGAGACAAACAACCATCTGCTCTCACACTCATGGGACAATTTTTGAGTGTTCAATCAGCCTGCCATGCATGTTTTTGTCATGTGGGAGGACAGTGAGTCAGGTGTGCTAACTAGTTGACCATAGGGATGATGATGTGTCCTGTAATCAGAATCAGAATCATCTTTATTGCTCAAGTACCATATTTTTCGCTTTATAAGGCGTACCCAAAAGACTTGATTTTCTTCAAAAGCGCCTTTTACGCAGGTGTACCTATATGTGAAGTCATATTGAGCCACAACAGTCGCAATGACTGAAAGCAGCCAATGACTCCATCCCCCCCTGTCGAAGTAGTGCGAAACTCCAGCCTCTACAATAGCACCTTATAATATGGTGTGCCTTATATTTGGAAAGCTTTATATATTTACATATTATATTGATAAAAACTTTTGTAATTCATTGAACGTGCGCCTTATTTATGGAACAAGTTTGAAAATACACCATTTATTAGGGTTGTGCCTTATACTCCGGTGCGTCTTATACACCGAAAAATATGATATGTAGGACATGCCTGGATTTTATCCAAAAAATGTCTCAGATACAAATGCACCTCATTCCTTTTTTTTAATATATTCATCTATTTGTATGGATGTATCCTACATGCATAATGCTTTGAAATGTTCAAAATGTTCGTAAAATATTGATGAATTTTTCGGAATTACCATCAAATAATTATTTGTCATCCTAATAAAACTGCAAAAATAAAACACCAAATTCGACAATTAGCTAAATGCACCTCTTCTCACTCCCTTTTATATTGTAATAATAATAATACATTATAATAGGTATAATAGATAGAAGGAGCAAAAATGTTAATGTGGAATATGACAATTTGTCATATTGCACTTTAACATTCATAATATATAATAGACAAGATGTCTAAAACAACATATTGTCAATTAAACTCTCTTTTACTTGTCTGGGATGCTAGCATAACAGCAACAAGCTAACGTAAACAGCGCAAAACAGATACCGCTAGCATTAGCCAACACATTGAGTAGATGTTTTGTGCATTTGAATAAAATATTGACTGACTGGTCTGGCAGGTCAGAACTGACAAAGCTTTTGTGGTCTGTGAAAAAAAAAATCAATAAAACTCATTTGAATTTAAATCAATCTTAATGATATGGCGATCCATGCATTGAACAGCAAAAGTGAGCCTATCCACACTGGTCCCATGCTTGTGCCAGGGACCCTTTTGAGGGCCAATTACCAGGGTGGTGATTATGCACCAAGTTTGGGGAGGCTGTTTATGCCACTGTGTTGTAAATATTTGAGCCTGCCAAACAAATTGCTGCGCCGACGTCTTCATGGAGGCCATCAGCCACAGTGGAGCTTTGTAAAAGCTCCTAGGGAGAAGCTGCCATATCAACAGGAAGCTTCCTCAAAGACCTTCAGATGCGGTTCTGTCGTCAAAGTCAGGGTATGATGTCTTTTATCCGTGTATATACGCACGTCTGGCGATAAACGAACGAGTAGGTGATGCCGCATTGGATGTCGTTCTCCTTTGGTGTTTAAAGACGCCCCCTGTGAGGGGGAAACAGCGGGAGATTTTTGAGTGATTGTGATTGACGCGGGTGGAAATTTCAGTCGGGGAGTGGATGTGAATGCTCTCGGGGAAAAGTTGAGGAAGGTGTTTGTGGATGCAAGTGTGTTTGAAAGTGAAAAAGAAGAAAATGGCTGAGCGTGTGAGTGGCTCATGTTGTCGTGGCCTTATCTACCTTGCGCAGATGCACTCCGTCCGTCTCTTTCAAACCTTCTGTATGTCCACACACGAGAATGTATGTGTGCGTAGTCGTGCGCGAGCGAGGCTTATCTCTTTGGCACCCTATCGCACGCGCGACACAATGACGAGGGCAGAGCCGACCGCCAGCTGCCGGTTGCAATCAGCTGCTGCTTTACGCCGGAACGATCCCAACTCAGTGAGATGTTGCGGCCAAAGACCCACGCAGAATACGATAACGTGGCTTACTGCGGAAATATGCTGAAACAGGGGAGGAGACGCTTCTCGGGAATCGCTCTCCACAGAAAGAGTCAATACCGACTTTCCACCGGTAGTACATTTTCAGTTGCATAACATGACAGGATATGGATGAGATGGGGGCGCGGGGAGGGGTACACAATAGCTATAACAGCAATTGTTTTATTAATGACTGCTCCTACAGGCTTTTTTTCCATGTAGAAAATAAAAAACGAAATAAAAAAAATACATCCCGACTTCTGTCGGTTCGGTGATGGAGTTGTTAGGGTATCTGCCTCACAGTGCGGAAGCACCTGGTTTGATTCCAGCTTCTGACTTCCTGTGTGTAGTTTCTCCCTGTGTAAGTGTATTGGCGGAATGAAGCTGGTCATTAAAAATGTATAAATTAACTACGTCACAATTAAAGTCATCAAGGCACCTGTCAAAAATAAATTCATAAATGAACAAATACATAAATAGACAAATAAGATAAAATATATATATATAAATAAATAGACATGTTAATAAATACATGAACAAACAAATAAACACATAAATAAATACGTAAATACGTAATACGTAAACAAATTTAAAAAACAAATAACCAAATAAATATAATATCGATAAAAAAACAAATACATTAAAATAAGGAAATACATAAATACATAAACAAACATAAATAAATAGATAAATAAATAAACAAGTAAATAGATGAATAAATACACAGAAGTATAGATAAATACAAAAAAAAATAACAAATGGATAAAAAAATAAATCAACAAATAAGTAACAAAAAATCAACAATAAACAGTAATACATAAATACCGTATTTTCCGCACTATAAGGCGTACCTAAAAGGCTTCATTTTTTTCTTAAACTGACCATGCGCCTTATAATCCAGTGCACATTATATATGGAAGAAGTTTTAAAATATGTTATTAATTGAAGATGCACCTTATAATGCAGTGCAACTTATTTATGGAAGTTTCAAAATATGTCATTCATTTAAGGTGCTCCTTATAGTCAATAAATAAATTGTGGCTTGCAGTCCAGAAATAACACTGTTTAAAACTTGCTGTATAAAATGTGATAACTCCATCGATATGAAATCTGCTTGACGATTGCAACTTTCTATTGAACTTGTGTTATTTGGTTACGGGTGGGAAAAGGAAATGTGAGACTGTTGTGTCCATACGCCGAAGGAGGGTATTAAATAGGATCACATGGTGACGATTGGTATGACCATTAGTCATGAATGTGTGGCACCTCACGGTATCCTACTCCCAAGCGGACTCCGCCACAATCTCTCTCTCACCCTTGCCCTCTCTCTCTCTCTCTCTCTCTCTCTCTCTCTCTCTCTCTCTCTCTCTCTCTCTCTCTCTCTCTCTCTCTCTCTCTCTCTCTCTCTCTCTCTCTCTCTCTCTCTCTCTCTCTCTCTCTCTCACTCTCTCGGTCTTTCACTAGCTGCCTCCACCTCACTAAATGTAGTTGTGCCCTATTAGGCTGCCCCAGGAAGTTAAAAATACTGTACTGTACTGCAGGCTTTCACACAACCCCCCAACTCCCTACTCTCCATATTTCTCACATGTAAAGATCCAAACACACACACAAGCAGACATCTGTTGACACAACGACCCTTTCGGGACAGCAGGAGTTAAAAGGTTAAAATCACTTTCGCACCACATTTGGCAAAGGAGTGCACCTGCCCTGAACCAACCTGAAAGTATCTACGCTGTGCATCTGTGACGGGATTGGACACACTCGTGTTTTTCTTCTACTCCTTTGAGCTGTGAGGACACGGCATCTAAGGGAACATTTTCCCTATCAGTGCACTTAATTGTTCATTTGACCACCTCAATTTTATTACCAAGCTTTGTTGTTGTCTTCTTTAAGGGGGGAATTATAGTTTCCACTGACTTTTTCGCGCGTTTAATGTTGATCTTTTGATGGAATAGGTATCAACCATCTTTATGCAGATTTTTACAATCAGTAAGTCGAATTTTTGGGGGATTTTTTTATTTTTGTTTTTGGGAACCTATAGACTGGCTTTCTATTCACAGCTTTTATGAAATTTGAGGCACAGTCAAGGTGTCATGTGGTTCCGGTTAGTTGGAATCAGTATTCAATCTCTCGAGCACCCAATCCAAGAAAAAATATTTTGAAAGCTTACACAGTACGTGTACGATTGTGTGACCACGTATTGCCATTGCAAACTAAACACGCACACACACGCTTTCGTAGCCAAGGGGACGCCCGGCGTGCGTTTGTGAAAAAGAGACGGCAGATCATCCAGCAGCTGTTTATCTGTGATCGTCATTTCTAAGAAGACTGCCTGGTGAACCTTGGCCAGGACCAAAGTGAATTGGCCACGACATTAAACCTTATAGACCAAATCCAACAATCAAAACTGAGGGAGAGGCCAAAAGTTGTATAGAAATTAAACTGCTAGCAAAATTATTAATATTAGCATTGATGATAATATTGATCATATGTTAGCCTTGTTGTTAGAGAATGTGTAAGGTGAATTTTGTTGACAAAAAACAGATTTTCAGTCATATTTGGGTTTTCGACCATAATTCGTTCAAGAAGGCTGTTCGAAAAGCAATTTGCCCAAAATCTGAAACTGTCCAGGATTAGCAGTTAATACTGTTAAGGTCATTATTTAGACAGAAAAGTATGTCAGAGCGGTGCAAGACATGTATCATGACTGTAAGACAGTTATGAGGTGTGCTGTCGGTGTGACGGAGGAATTCAAGGTGGAGGTGGGACTCCAAAAGGAGTCGGCTCTGAACACCTTCTTATTCACTATGGTGATGGACAGGCTGACAGACGATGTTAGACAAGAATTTCCTTGGACCATGATGTTTGTAGCGAGAGCAGGGAACAGGTGAGGGAGAAACTAGAGTGGAGGTATGCCCTGGAATGGAGAGGAATTAAGATCAGTCGCAGCTAGACAGAATATATGTGTGAATGAGAGGGATCCAAGTGCAAGAGTGATGCTACAGAAGAAGGTGGAGGATTTTAAGTACTTGGGGTCAACTGTCCAGAGCAATGGAGAGTGTGCCAAAGAGGTGAAGAAGCGTGTCCAGGAAGGCTGGAACGGCTAGAGAAAAATGTCAGGTGGGATGTGTGGTAGAAGGGTTTCAGCTAGTATGAAAGGAAAAGTGTATAAAACGGTGGTGAGACCAGCCATGATGTTTGGACTGGAGACAGTGCCACTGAAGAAATGACAGGAAGCAGAGCTTCCATAACATCAACCGTCGACTGCTCTTCAGGAAAGGGTGAAACTCATTATCAAGTGCATTGAATAATAGTACAGCAAACTTGGTCAAAAGATTGACAATTGACTGGATTCCTCGCTTTGTAGCGAGGTGTCTTAAAATAAGCTGCCATCAAAATAAAAAAATCAAAACGTCATCAGCAATTTCGTTTCAGTGTGAGCAACTGTGAGCGAAATGCAGCGCAGTGTGAAAGTAGCTTTTTTAACACAGCAGATTTAACACACTAGGTTACTCAACATACGTGACGTGACTGAAAGCGCAATTCACAGTAAGTAAATTCAAGCGATTTAACGGGCACATCTGGAGGAAGCCCGAGCAGACCTGCCGCTTGTGTTGTGTGAAACGGTATCACGTTTATGGACTCGTATAGTACTGTTACGAGGAGCCGCGAGGCGGGGAATATCGGGTGTGGGAGTGGCAGAGCACCGTGCAGTCTTTGGCTGTTGATTGGCTGTTATCCTTCCCCATTAGTAATCAATCAGATGGTGCTGGGAGCGGGAGTAACAGTCGACCGTAGATGTGCTTTACAATAATAGGATAATTTAGAGCACAGGTGTCAAATCCGAAGCCAAATCTGGCCCACCATATCATTTTATTCGGCCCGCGAAAGCAAAACCAACTTGTGAAATTCCGTGATTCTTGCTTAATTATTTGTTACTTCAAATTTGGAAACTAGTAATTCATTAATTTGTTGTGCACTGTGAAGGGGATGAAACATTCTAACGGTTTCTCTAAATTCACAACGACCCTCGAAAGGAAACCGTAACCGTGGCAAAAAATGCGTTTGACACCCATGCTTTAGTGTACCGTAAACCAGCCATGGATGTTCTTGGAACGTGGAAGGAAACCTGGAGAAAACCCACATAGGCCCGGGGGAGAGCATGCAAATGCTACGCAGTGAGGCTGCAGCTGGAATCGACACCTGCACCTCTTCACTGTGAGGTTGATGCGCTAACCACTGGTCCCGTGGGCCAACAATAAATGACAAAAATCCCCCCCCTCATAAAATCATAATCATTTTTACTCCACTATATATAGTAGCAACAACACAAATGACTGCAAGAAATTGAATTTTCAAAATTTGATGGCAAAATTGACTAAATGATGGGTGATCAATTTAGAGTTACGCAGCCTCTTGCCCAAAAACCGCTTGCAAAGTCTTCAACTCACGAAATAACTCCTGAAAAAAAGAATTCACATACAACGACTGAATAAATATTCCAAGCTCTCAACCTCAATGACCTCGCATCAGTGACAAAACTGAAAGAGGGGGAGGGTGCCTTCCATGTTGGATAAACATGTTATGGAAGTGGAGCCGGTGTCCTTTACATGAATGTGACTTTGAGGTTAATGGCTCCTCGTGCTGACATTGTCTTTGCGCGTCCACAGGAAACTCTCTATCGCCTTAACATCCTGTGTTAGTGCAAGTTGAAGAGGAAATTATTAGTGTATTTTTCCAGTGGGTATCTTTTTTTCTTTCAGCCAAAAAAAAATCCCCTACAAGTTGTTGACTTAGTCGGAAGGAAGCCATGTTGACTTTTGCGTGTACGTGCGTGTGTGCGCATTTGTTTGAGAATGAACATCTGTGCGTGTGTGTTTGCGTGTGTGTGTGTGTGTGTGTGTGTGTATACGTGCGGGTGTGTGTGTGTATGTGTGCGTGCTCACTTGTCAATTTGTGCACATGGATGTGTGCGCACATTGTCGTGTTTTGTTTCTAATTTGGTAAGTGTGTGCATCGTCCGGGAGGAAATCCAAGCTAAGAACTGTGGCAAAAACAATTCCTGTTTCCTCGCGTTCCAATTTAGTGTACCTACATCTATTATGTAAGTACGGGGATGATTGAAAACACTTATTACACAATTGAGGGCCTTGTGTTGGCAGTGCCATTGGAAGCTGCTGCTAGCTTTCATGAATATGTTGGAATGAGCGGTGCTTTGTCAATAGAGGGTTCCAAGGAGGACAGCATTCAGCCATTTTTTTAAAGAGAAAAAAATAATTACAATGTCATGAGATATTACCGTTCAAAGTACTTGAAAAGACATGAGTTTATGAATGAGAAATACGAATAAATATGTCAAACGGCGAGAGGACTTTGATGCTGTCAAAAGCCTGGATACTTCTACTCACAGTACTTTGTGCCTGGATTGTGAAGGATCAACGCTTTTGGTTGACGCAGCTTGTCAATCACTACTTGATTGGTGTAAAACGGCATCTAGTAAATCCTTTTTGTCCAGATAAAGTCTTACGTCATAGTATTTCAAGCTAGCTTTAGCTTAGCAGCCGCTAACAAACAGACATTCTTGTGGATGACTTGTCATCAAACGGGAGACATGAAACATCTTTTTAAATTCCATCAATCACAAATTATTCTTTTTTTTCACCTTGGTTTACAATCACTGCCAGTTTCACCAAATAAGAGCTCTCAAGTCAATCGGTCATAGAAACTGGAAAGAGGGACTACTTTATCCCTCAACTTCATTCTTACCTGATTTGACACATGTGCAAATGACAAATCACATAAGGCCTTGGCTAAAAATTGGACATACGCAGTCTCTCCTTGTGTCATCCACAAGTATTATGTATCATTGGCCGCTGAAGTCCACCACCGCAGCTAATGGCGTTGAAACAGAGTTACCGTTAAAGACAACATTCCTGTCTGGTTGTGGTCAATGTGAGTGGTTCATGCCTTTGATGGGAACTTGCCCCATCTGATGAGGCGACCACATCTATGTGAGCCTCAGCCAGGCTTTGACAGTAACGTAAACATTGTTTAGGGAGAAGAATGTGGAGAACAGGCATGGTCAATTGATGGACTTAATCATAGGTTTCTCGACTAAATTACAGGCTTTCGGGATAAAATACAATTCAACTCATTGCTCTCAAACTCATTGATCTTTTTTCTTCAGCTGTCGTAAGAAAGGCCTTGGCCCGACATGAGTTGGAAGATTGATTAGGGCCAATTGCTTAGTCAGGGGTGGGCTAATGATTTTTCTTAAGTGAGTTATATTTGCAGCTGTGCTTATATCTATCTATCTATCTATCTATCTATCTATCTATCTATCTATCTATCTATCTATCTATCTATCTATCTATCTATCTATCTATCTATCTATCTATCTATCTATCTATCTATCTATCTATCTATCTATCTATCTATCTATCTATCTATCTATCTATCTAGCCGTCTCTCCATCCATCCGTCCGTCCATCCGTCTGCCCATCCGTACACCCAATACACCTGTCCATCTATCCATCCATGCGGATGAAAGGATGAGTTAGTTGATGGATAATGATACAGATATGAGTTGATTGTGAACAAGGACAAGATTGTAAAGCAAGAATGTGTCATCTACCTCATCTTTCCCGAGCAGTTGAGTGAAACCTCATGGCGCTTTTGTACAATGAGCCTACTGGAGGCTACGCATACCATGAATGCGGCTTAAATGGTGGACAAGGAAACGGTCTTTGAAAGCATAGCTGCAAAGACAGGAAACATTTTATGAATAATTTGTTGCCCTCGAAGGGCTCACGCATGAGGGCCAGGGGGTGAAGGAGGGCGTCATTGCATTGTGGAACACAATATTGGAAAGCGGCCGAAGGCAATGCTGTCACGGAGCGAGCAT
Source organism: Hippocampus bargibanti (assembly GCF_051943395.1). NCBI lineage: Eukaryota > Metazoa > Chordata > Actinopteri > Syngnathiformes > Syngnathidae > Hippocampus > Hippocampus bargibanti. The sequence goes on from NC_142734.1 coordinate 32,033,618, forward strand.
TGCGTGAGGAAAGTGCAAGAACAATCAACTTCATGATCCGGTATGCATGTTAAAAAAAACGTTTTTTGTTGTGAAAAAAAAAAAAAATGCTTCTCGATTCCTTCTATTTCAATAATGTGGGTTGGTGAAAGCACTGTCTGAATTTGTATCCGTGTGCAGCATCATGGCAATTGTTCCACGTTGTGCAGCTGAGAGAGAGCAAGAGAAGGGAGGGTGAGAGAGCACACACACACACACACACACGCACACACGCAACTACACACACAGAGCGAGATTCACAGTCCAACAGATGAGCAGGAAGGGGGTCAATTATGGTTGTAATGATGCTGCTATGAATAAACCAGAGGAAGTCGAGCTCCCATTCGGCTTCCCTCCTCAGGCTATTAATAAGCCGAGAACTAATGCTTCCTCAAAAATCAATACACACACACGCACACACACACACACACACACACTCGGGCAAGCTAAAAGACACATGCTGGCATGTGATCTGAGATCAGTGCTCACTGAATGAAGGAGGCAAAGGGAATCTTTGGTTGTTCGCATTTTAGAAATATTGCAATGAGACGACCAGTGCTGATTGATGCCATTGACTGCATCACCATTTTGGTACTGGTTGTACTTGCACACATTTAGTGGAACCAGGTAGGACGTGAACATCGTATCTGGCATGGACTCCAAATTATGAATGACAATTATTCATGAAAAATAGTATCATATTTTCCGGCGTATAAGGCACACCCAAAACCATTGATTTTCTTCAAAAGATGACCCAGCGCCTTATAAGCTTGTGTCTTATATGTGAAGTAATGTTCAGCCACAACAGGCCTTGCAACTACTGAGGTTAGCGTGCTAATCACTCAACCACGGGGCCTCCTAATTGTAATCAAACATATTTATTTACCGTATTTTCCGGTGTGTAAGGCGCAACCAAAAGCATTGATTTTCTTCAAAAGCTGACTTATACGTAGTTGCGCCTTATATGTGAAGTAATGTTGACTCCATTTCCCCCTGTAGAACAAGTAGTGTGTAACCACAGCCTCTACTGTTGCGCCTTATAATGTGCTGTGCCTTATGTTTGAGAAAATGTTATCTATATATTATATTTGGAAACATTTTTCATTCATTGATTATAGTCCGGTGCGCCTCATTTGGGGTGCGCCTTATACTCTGGAGTGCCTCACATACTGGAAAATACGGTATTTGATTGAAGGGATTGCCAGTAGGAAATGTGCTCTTACGTTTTAGGACAGGTTTAACGTTTTATTCGTGAAAAAAATTTGTGAAAAAAGTTTGTTTGTGAAAAACGAACTGCTGGATGATTTAACCATTTGACTTGTGAGTTGCAGTATCAAAAATGTCGATAGAGGAATGTATTTTGGTATTTATCAGTGTTTTTTTTTTGTTAGGTTCTCCCATTCCATAATACCCCTTGATAATTTGCTCTTGAAGAATACAAATGTCCCTTCCTACATGCAACATAACAATAAACAAAAACAAAAGAAACAGATTCGATTCACCTTTTCGTATTGCCGTGGAGAAATTTACAAATTTACTGCGAGAACTCGTGTGAGAACTCGCCAAAGGCATCGACGATGACATACAACGTTATCGTTATGTCTGACCATTTCCGATAATCTGTAACACGATGAGGTCCAATCATTCCGAGCATGCTGTCTTTATTAGGAGCGGGCAACCGCTGCTTTTGTACAGGCCGCTCCTTGTTGAAAAAGACGGGACGGGGTAAAACCACTGAAGTGGGATAGGTTTTCGAGACATGAGATATAAGTCATGGACAACAGGCGGAGACAGTGTGGCATTATGCAACCCCCCCACCCCTGCCCACTCAACGACCACCATCCAGCCAGCACTAATCCCTTTGCTGTCCGTCACACACATGTCACACTATCCTTCAGTCTTTGGTACTTCACAAACAACAAAGAGCTAAAAAAAAGAAAAAAACAGAACTATAATCTTTCTTTGATCAGAACACTTTCAAACTGTGTAATTTAAGACGCTTCCTTGACCACAGAACATTGTCTAAAGGCGCTGTATTGGTTTACACTAGGTTTTGTACGCCTTCCATCAAAGCGTTCCATTTGAATGACTGTCAAATAAATAAATAAATAATTGAACAAATACAAATAAATACAGATCGTATTTTGGATTAGATTGGATTGGATTTGCCTTTATTAGTGTCGCAGTGGAGAAATTTACATTTCACAGCACCAAAGTTATGAGAGGAATTCTGGTGTATATGGCGCGCCGTAGTATGAGGCAAACTCCCAATAATTGTCAAACATTTTTCATATATCATACAATACAATACAATACAATACATATTGATTTAAAAAGCGCTTTAACAACAGTTGAAGCTGCAACAAAGTGCTTAACATGGACAGCTATCATATACATGAAACAAAGCAGTGAAACAGATAGTAGAAAGCACCAGGGACTGAAACCAAGACCAAGTCGGAATCATTCTGAGTCGAATGCAAAGAGTACAAATGAGTTTTGAGACGGGTTTTAAATATGGGCAGTGAGGGGGCTTGCCGAATATTTAGTAACAGGTCATTCCAAAGAGTGGGACCAGCAATGAAAAATAATTGATCCCCTTTAAGCATCCGTTTATTTTTTGGCACATCTAAAAATGGCTGTTCGGCAGACCTGAGGCGTCGGGAAGCTGTGTAGGGGTGGATGAACTCGGAGAGGTAAGGAGGAGCTAATTAAACAATTTGAAGACAAATAATAAGATATTGAAAAGAACTCTCAAATGTATCTGGAGCCAGTGAAGGGATGCCAGAGTAAGAGTTATGTGCTCCCTCTTACGACCAGTCTAGAGGCATAAGTTAAACACAAGTTCATCCTGAAACGCAAGACTTAACGGGCATTGTAGTGACACTTTATTTGACTTGCTGTATCAAAGCAGACCTGTTAAGATGATTGTATGCATTCCAATCAATCAATCCATTGACTTAGAATTATTTTATTTCTTCTATATTGTCTCAGTGAAGGGATGGACTTTGGAAGTTATATAAGTAGGGGACAGCCCTGCCGTGGATAGATTGATAATGTCGCAATTGCTTCCTGAGAGAGGGGGACTGTAATCGGCCCACTTGAAGGTGGATGCGTATGTAAGAGTAATAGATAACGGTTGATTATTGATGGATTTTACAAATAGGTCAAACTGTGTGAAATGAGTTTCATTGTCAAAGACGAAAACAGAACAAAACCAGAGAAGCTTCAGTGGAGCCCTGAACACAGTGAATAATTATTAAAATAGGCATTATTCATAAAGTAAAGTCAATCACGGTGTGGGTTGGACGCCGTCTTGGCCGTTAAATTGATGAGGGAGATCTTGTGTTGCATGGGATTAGAATGCATCGACAAAGACACATCATTGATTGACGTGAGATCATCTTTTGCAGATGTCTTTGCATGACAGTGTGTAAATGCTCGCTTGTCTATCTGTGCCCTGCGATTGGCTGGCAAACACTTTGAGTGGATTAGAAACTGAATTTTGGATTGTACTTTTAGCCTGCCATGCTTGTTTTTTGGAATGTGGGAGGAAACGGAAATACCCATGAAGACATGGGAAGAAAAAATTAGTTTAACTCATTCACTGGCATCCCCGAATTTATTTGGGAATTTAAAATATGACCTAGATTGCCATTCTCGAATTTGTTCGGGTGTTGGTTCAATGTTATCACATGTTCCAGATTCAGCTGTTGTTAAAGAGCTATATAAATCAATATGATTGTATTGTATTGTATTTGGTACAGCCGCCCCCATTTCAAGCTCAGATAACTCCACACCCATATCACTTAGGAATTTACTCTTTTTTTTTTCTGATGAAAGTCGGGAGTGCAAGGTTTATAACACTAAATTGATTGTTTATGTAGTCCTAAAAGTCAATCTTCTGTGGGTCCTGCTATTTGAGTGAAAATGACAAAAACCCTGCCACTGGAGTGAACACACTTTTGCACGTCATCTGGCAGTGAAGGAGTTAATCACTTGATAAACATTCTTGTTTGCAATCAAGTAAATACAGTATAACACAACACATGGGAAAAGACATTTTTTTCCTCCCCCCATACGTTGGTATACAAGTGATTATGACCCTATTCATTATTTATTCACGGGGAACAGAAGGACTGTCTTCGGTGACCTATGCAGTCTTGAGGGACATGCTGGGAACATCCTGCACGGATGAGGCGAGTTGCGGTGACTTCCTCTCTGAGATGCTTTCTTCTCTCACACACACACACACACACACACACACACACACACACACACACACACACACACACACACACACACACACACACACACACACGGGTTACAATCAATACTTTCAATTCTACAAGGCAAGGTTACATGGATGGAGCAGCACACATTCCGTTGCAGATGGGATGAGAAAAGGAATCATAAGATCATCGTGATGATGATAGTTCATCATGACAATGATTGGCATTCAAAACACAGCTGAATGTTTCTTCTCACAGTGCTTCAAGCAAGTGAAGCTGCATGGCTGGTTTCTATGAAATCTTTGTCACCGACCTGGACAGAATGCATTCAGAAAATATTCAGCATGAGTTTCTCCATGTTTATACCTAAAGCAACCTATTCATCATTTCAGTTTCTACATTGCTTATTATCCTCAGTAGGGTAACGGATGAGCTGATGGCTGTCATATTAGAGTTACAGGAACACCCTGAACTGGTCAACAGCCAATCACAGGGCGTGTCGAGAGAAACACTACATTCAATCTAAACATAAAATCATCCCGTGCATTTGTCTTGCACTTATTCAATTTAACATATGAATAAAAAATCATATATAAATGTTTGCTTTTGTTTCCATGCAGTCTTTTGTAGAATGGATTATATTATTTTTTTAAATCCTCAAAAAATAGCATATATCATAATGTAAGTGATAATGCTTCCTGTACTCCAATTGCTCAATAAATAAAAAATGTATATATTTTGGGGAGGGGGGCAGAGAACGATGTCTGTTTTAAGCGGAAAATACATGGACAGTTATTTATAAACCTGACCTTAAAACCTTAACCACTTCAATGTTGGTTTGCTTTCCATCAGTTTATTTCTGTTCTTGGTATTTGTTCGTTTTTTTGTATTACAGTCCTTAATTGTTGAAAGTTGGATTTTTATGCATAAATTAAGCATGACATATATTAAGATACCAATCCAATTAAAAAAAAACAGAAGATTTCAAGTATTTTGTAAATATTTAAACTGCTGTTCCTGTCAATTGGGAGGTGTGCTGATTCAAAAATAAATAAACAAACAAATAAATAATACATAAATAGTATATAAATAGTAAATACATCATAAATAAATAGTAAATAATTAATAGATGGATAGATAAATACAAAGACAAATAAAAATAAACAAATGAACACTGGAAAATAAATACATAAAACAAATAATTAAATAATAAATAAACTGTGGGAAAAAATAAGTAAAATAAAAATAATAATAAACAAGTAAATATAAACATAAATTAAAGGTTTTTTTGTTTATTTATTTATTTCACACCTAATCCATCTTTCAGATACCCATTCCTGATGTTGGTATTTTTTTCGATCAAACTTTTGTACATTGATGAAATTTCCAGATAGTCCAACCCGGACCCAAATGGTGCAGATTAGACTCACGAACGACAAGAGGGAATCCAGTCGCCTATGACTTTAAGCAGGATGAATGGACTGACAAAAGGATATTTGACTTTCTAAATGGACCATATCTCATGTTGTCAGCGCTGTTCGATCACAGTCCTATAAAGTGAGAGTCAAAGCTGTTTTTGGCTTTATCCTAAAACAACCATTCTCCTTCTTTTGCTCCTCACTGGGGCACTTGTGGACGTGCATCCAGCACTGCCACGTGGTCTAAACAATGTGATTCAACAACCAAACTATGTTGTCAGTCGGCGCATCAAAGTTGCGACTGGTCCAGCGCCCTCGGCAGAGGATGATGATGGTGTTAGCCGTGCTTGTGTATGTGAGTGAGAATCTGTATGGGAGTTCTGTACAAGGGACACGATTCCTGACGTCAGAAAGAGCCACTGTGATACCGAGCAGATGAGCAGCCCCTCCCCCGGAGCATCCATTCATTCCGCCTTTTGGTTAAGTCGTGATGCAGGTTACCGGGAATGTGAATCATCCACAAAGACATCCGACTTTGGATGACGTGGATGCCGGCGAGGCCAAACACAAGAGCCTGACGTTAGCAGCGATGACGCAGAGTCATCTCGTTGAACCTTTGTATCGCCCTTGCGCTCTATCTACCCCCACCTGCACCCCTCCGAGCGTCATCATCAACGCAATGGTGTCTGTCATTCAGATCCAGATCTCTGCTTCAGTGTAACAAAAGAGTCACCTTGGGGGTCCAAAATTGCATTCTGAAAAGAGCAAAAAGTAATGGGGAGCTGTGTGACTGAAAAAAAATGGGGAATTTATGATTCGACATTTGGTTTCTTCACCTGACTAGCACCGGATACAATCCTATCCCCTTCCCACTGCTACAGACTGACGACACCCCGCAAATATTGGATTTGTGACAGCTACTAATGGCATCATTAATAAATCATTGCAGTGTGTGCCAGCCACGTCAGAGACGCTCGAGGAGCTCGTCTGCCCCTCCTTGTCGATATGGCCATGGCCCGCTTTCAGGTCCTGTGCTCTGTTCTTCTTGCAAAGTGACACACGATCCCCCCCGCCAACCGCAGGCATTTATAGTTGCGGGATAAAGCCAAGGAAGAATTAGGGTGTGTAGGGAGCCCAGGGACGAGAAGGCCTGCTAACCCACTTCTGTTCACCCAAGAAAACTATTACGTGCATGGCTTCCGCGCGGCAGTTATGTAAGGTTTAGAGAAAACACCCAAATTATCCATTCAAACTACTTGATTCAGTTCTCATATGCATTCCAGTAAATTAGCATTCGATTAGAGAAAATACCATGAATCACGGCTGTACAAAGTAAGACGAATGAATCAAACCGTCCATCACGCATGGCTTCACTCAAGATGGTTGCACGCTACTTTAGTGCAGGGTGCATCGAAGGACAGTCTTTCAGCTTTTTTCAAGTATGTTTTGATTTATTGGAGCAGCGAGGGGAGGGGGGTTTATTCCTAGAGCAGGAGCAGGAAAAGAAATACATATCTTAACAATATGTGTATGCATGAGGCACAAACACAACAACATGAGTTAGTTTCAGCAGGGTTATTAAAGATGTACTGATTTGTGTCAAATAGTATCGAATAGTAGTCTTGGTGCAACACACAACGATTCACCATTGCGTTATTTATGTGTTTTCCTTCTAATTTCGCCATCAACACGGATCAACACGACGTTTTCAGACCAAAGAAAGTACCCAAAATGCATTGTGTGTGACGCTTTCTCGGTCAGGGGCATTCCTGATGTGACGTCACGTCAGGAATCGTCACCAACTCAAAAACAAGACTTCCTGAATATTCAGCGCGAGTCTTAAAACGTAAAATATAGCTACATGTGGTGGAATCTTTGTGAAATACACTCAGTAGAAGTCATTTGAAGCGATTTTAGAAATTATGGACACAACTTGTCCGGTTGTCCTTTAAATAAAAGTAAACAAAATTTAATGTTAAATGAAATTAAAACATTTACTCCAGTCTGACCTGTTGTCCAGAAAATGTGCTTCATCGGCATCATATTGAATATCATTCTGAGAAAGAGGAAAGATGCAGTGAGCAGGGTAAGAAGGTTGGGAGGTGGTTCCGTACACATCAGAGATGGCAGCCTTTCAGGTCATCACTATGACCCTGGACCTCAAACATGGGTCCTCAATCGCCCAAAGTCGTGTTCTTCTCCCCTTGCAGCTCATTTGAGTTATATTTTTATTTTTTTTGAGGGGGGAGGGGATAATAAGGGTTTAATTGTGCAATGACCTCCTCCTAAACGACCTGTTCTTTAAACATGTGGACATACGGGAGCTCTCACGCGCACACACACGCACACATTTGCACACACAATGACTAGGTCTGGTCCCATGAGAACAGCATGAGAAGAGGCAGAGCCAAGCAGCTCTGGAATTCACTGATTATCTCCAGATTTCCCCTGAGGGCTCCTTGGTTCGGAAATCTCTTATACCTTACTATTTTCAACATAAGACGAATGCCTAAGTGGAGTGAGAACGTGGCAGTGAAATTTCTCTGATGAGAGAGGGGGAGAGTGAGAGAGCGAGCGAGATAGAGAGAGACCAAATAGAATTTTACACCACACCCAACACCCTAAAAATACCACACAGCACAGGTGTCAAACATAAGGCCTAAGGTCTAACATCGGGACCTCATTTTAAAAGCATGTTTTGCATATCAATGTCATGTTGCGTGCTAAACAACAAAATTGCCAGTGGTTTTCAGTGCCAGTGGATACCAAATCATAGCCACGAAGCAGCTATGTGTCATCTCCAGCAACCCACCACAACCTCACCCCAAAAAATTGCGACCTGGTCCCAAAATACCCACGGCGAGATAACAGTCCACGGACCAGTGGTCACAAACCACTATATAGCTGTCAAGTTAATTCCTTGAATGTATCACCTTGCTACCATTGCACCCGAATATCCGAATAGATAAGCAATCACAGTTTGTTGTTTCTTATTACTGCTAACTTATAATGGTGCACTATTAATCATACAAGATTATGCTTAATAATAATAAATGTAATAAATGTTTTTAATTAAGAAAAAAAAATATAGAATGGTGTTCGTGTTTGGGAGCTGGAATTGAATCCCAGTTTTTCATTTGATGTATCATGAAAATCCAACATGGCCATACAATAAAATATATGCAGGTGCAATTGTAGCTCTATCTCGCTCCAAGACTGGAAATAAACAACTGTCCCTGAATCTGACATATTCTCGCTTTGCTAAACATAAGCACATACATCCATATGCCAACGCCCATCCCTGCAGGCTGTCACTATCCACAGCATGGCTGCCCCCCACCCCCCAACTCCCCCATCATTTCTCTCCTCTCGTGTATGCTGTAAGCTGATTGGCTTGCAGATGGGTGAGGCTCACTGCAGAGGCAGAGCAAAAAGAGCGGCGAGTGCATGTGTGTGTGTGTGTGTGTGTGTGGGGGGGGGGGGTTCCCTGCTGTTAAATCCTACTTACACACCCTCTGATGGACACACAGGAAACCCTTGCGTGTCTCTTTTTTTAATGACACTTTTGACAACCTTGTGCAACACATGCTAGCCCCTCCTTAAAAAAACATGTCTTAATAGTTCAGATCATTTCAACTTTGCATGCTTGCCTTGTGATGGCCGCCAAAAACGCTTTCCGAGTGATGTGTGCATATTCGTGGAGAGGTCTCGGGTTTTGCTCGGGGTAATAAGAGACGCGCTGCCGCGCAGCTGTCGAGTGCGCACGTTTCTCGGGTTTCACCATTGCACGAAGTGGGAGTGCGCCCGTGTGGACGTTAGAGCACCAAAGCTGGTTGGAGGGAGCCCCCAGTGGATCAAGAGCAGTTGATCAGGGAAACATCCCAGTTGTGATCAATTGGCGCGGGCCCGCCCGGCTGTGCGTGTGCGTTCGTGCACATACATCTGAAGGTTAGAGCGACTGCATGGAGGCATGTCAACCTTTCTTTTCCATCCAATCTCGGCCGTTTAAAATGAATCTAATGCAACGGGGATGAAGGTGTCGGGGGCTTTAATAAAATAACAAGGTTGAAGGTCACTCATTTGATTGTAGCATGAGAAGATATGCTGACACTCAGCAGTGCACTTTATTATCAGGGATCATATGCCTTTGAAGGTCACATTCAAATACTTTCAATATCATGTCACCACCAGCACTACTCCACAGACATTTTTAGCATTTATTTTCACGGTACATACACTCGAATAAGGTCAAAATTCAAGCAACGTTAGATGTAATTTTTTTCCAATACCTTGCAGTGACATAAGACATTTTTTATCTGTCATGGTTGACTTTTGCAGCATGAAATAAATCTAGCTACATGGAAAATGATTTAATTTTTAAACATGTTTCGCAAATAATATATTTTTAAACATATTTTTATGAACAATGTTAATAGATTTATCTTTTACCATCGGCGCGCATCCATGGACCCAAAATGTAACGAGGCTGACCAAGGTGAAGGCACACTTGGCCAAGAATTATCGCACACTTGGCCAAAAATTATCATTCTAAAATGTGGCTCAATTCATCCACAGAGTCATTTTCTAGTTCGGTGGCTTTTAACGTTGCTGGAGTTACCAAACACAACTGGTTCATATTCACATTCAGCGAAAAGTACAAAATATCTTTTTATTTATTTTTTTACAAATTCAAGATATAAAAAAAAAAACATTTCCTAAAAACTGAAGATCATGTAAATGCGAATACACAAAAAACATATTTTTCCAAGCATCAAAAATTAATACATACATTTATTGTGCAGTTAGATTCATGCACAATAACTAAAAGTTGTGCGTAATGTAAAAAATAATAATACATAAATAAAGAAATACATAAATAAATCGATAGATAAATAAACAAGTAAAAAAATAAAAAAATAAACACGTAAATAAATAAAGAGATACATAGTTAATAATTAAAAAACAAATACATAAATAACTAAACAAACACACACAAATAAATACATAAATAAACACATAAATATATAAATAGATCTATAGATGAATAAATAAACACAAACAAATAAATACATAATTACATAAATAAATAAATAAATAAATAAATGAATAGATGAATACATAAATACATAAATAAATAAATAAAACAACACTTCCCAGATAGCCTTGTTCCGAGCTTACGACCAACAATGAATAACAAAGAGCTTATTAAACCATTACAACGGTTGTATTATAATATTTAACTACATCTAGGTATACTGTTTTTTTAGTCCCCTATTGAGTCTTAGGGATCGACTCAATCCTCCACAGCATTTGGAACAGGAGTCAGAATTATAGTTTTGTTCAAACAAAATAATTTAAAGAACCTTCAACGTCATTTTCCTCGATATCTCAACATTATTTTGAAGTCAAGAACCCCGACGCACTTTATATTATTCTAGAAATTTGACATGGTTCTCACTCCTTCCACTGTATAATCAATGTGCATATCATGTGACAAAAACAAAAAAAATGGCGCTTATTTATACGGCAAAACCTGACAACGATGAGAATTTGCACAACATGCTTTTCCCGCACTAAAGAACCAGCTGTTGTGCAGTCTTGCTAATAATAACCAAATGAATGGAGGGAGCCCGCCTTATAAGGAGAAGGAGAGCCCCACGGAGTAATCTCATGCCCAATGGTCATGCACTGCATGACATCAGCGTGAGTTTGACCCCACCGTGAAAAAGCAAACAAACATGACTTGTAAAGGTTTCGGCGTCAGCATCCCCTCACAAGACATGCATTGAGGTTGTTTGGTGGCTTCTCTGCACGATGCCATCCAGTGTCCAAAAGCCAATGGCAGCCACAATCCTCAAATGTCACCAGCCCGAGGAATGAGAAGGAGTACGCTTGTGGATCCACGTGCATCGTGCCGGCTCCGATTAGATTGAATTTGACATTTTAGTCTGGAATGTTTGGGAGTCTTAACTTGGATTTTACAATGCGACGTGCGTAAGAGCATTGGGTCATGTCCATCAGGTGACAGTGGAACCAATTAGATAAGAAAAATGAACACCCCTTGTCCTATTTTCGGGATGTGGGTGCGCGACTATTTGCACGTGTGTACATGTGCGTGAATGCACAGTCTTTGCAGTTCCTGAGTGTTCTTTGTTTTTAATTCGTCACGTCTTCACCAGAGTTGGGTTGTCACAGATGGCATTTATGTCATCACAGTCACTTGATTAATTTTCTGGACGAATTGTACTTGTCAGAGGATTTTTTTTTATCAGCCTTTTTTTTATCCTCTTTACCCTCACAAGGAACGCGGGAGGTTCCGCAACATATTCTAGCTGCATTCCGGCAATCTTGAAATGTTTGCTCACCAAATGCAGCGAACACAAAGACAAACACAGTCACACCCGGGTCAATTTAAAGTGTCCTTGAGAGTTTTGAAAGGCGCTTAGAAATTAAATGTATTATTATTATGATGATGATGATGATGATTATTATTATTATTATTATTATTATTATTATTATTATATAGTTTAAGTGTTCCATCAGCCTACCATGCATGCTTTTGGAATGTGGGAGGAAACCGGTCTCCCCGGAGAAAACCCACACAGGCCCGGCTAGAATATGCAAACTCCAACTTTCATAACTTTGCTGCTGTGAAATGTAAATTTCTCCACTGAGAGACTAATAAAGGCAAATCCAAATCCAAACAGGAAGGCTGAAGCGGGAATTGAACCCACAGCTTCTGCATTATGAGGTTAGCGTGCTAATTACTAAACCACAGGGCCTCCTAATTGTAATAAATCATTTTTATTTACCATATTTTATACCATATATACAGATACCATATTAGGCGTACTCAATATTATATTATATGTGATGTAATGTTGAGCCACAAGTCTCGCAACTACAGTCATCAGGCACCAACTCCATTTCCCCCTGTAGAAGAAGCATGTAGTGTAGAAGTAACCCCAGCCTCTACTGTAACACCTTATAATGTGGTTATAAGGCTATAATGCTATTTCAAACACTGATCATATTTGGAAAATGTTTTTCATTCATTGAAGGTGCGCCTTATAATCCGGTGTGCCTTATATATGGAAAAAGGTTAAAATACACTATTCAGTGGCGCCTTATACTCCGTTGCACTTTATCCACTTGAAAATACGGTACTTATACGTGATTATTTTTGACGGTATCACGTGACTTTTCTCTACCAATCCAATCCGATGAATACACGTTTAACTGATTCCACCAATCAAACATAGCCAAGAAGTCACATGATGGGATAGTTATATATTTCAATAACAGTATACATACGCGCACACACACGCAAACACACACACACACACACACACACACACACAAACACACACAAATGCATAAAAACTGCCATATGTGCCATCTCCATGGTTACAGGATAATTCTATTAAGATGTTACTTATCTTTGGCAATTATGTGCTTGCACATGTATGCAAAGCCCAATTGCCATATGCAAACTGATTACGAAGCAAAGTGCAAATGAACATCCGTCATTTGCATATGTATGTGTGTGCGCGCGTGCGTACGTGCGTGCTTATGTGTGTGAACATGAGCATGATGGGTCCAATATCGAGCAACTGCACATACAACCGTATGCTCTAATTGGCCTTGGAAGACACATTTACTTGTGTAATCTTTGCTCAGTGTTAATTGTGTTTGACATGGTCGAATAAACTGCTTTTACTGAATTGGCTGACGCTAAATTGCACTGCCATTTGCCCTTTTTTTCTATACCAATGGACATTATATTTACTCAATTTCATTTAATAAGGATGGAAGACCTCCACATTCACACCTATTTACAACCTTGTCTTCAGTTACACAAACATACACATTTTGGGGAATATGGCAGGAAGCTGGAATACACGGCAACACTACCCCAAAAAGACCTGAGAGGGAACTCATGTTTGAGGTACTGCTTGTCACAAGTCCTAAAGATGACAGCGTCAAATGATTTCTGGCCTTAAAGACCGGCACGAGCACACGAATTGACATTGAAATCATTTGATGTGCATCAACTTCAACAAAATAGCCTCTTCAAGGTACTTACATTGGGAGAGAATTGAGTGTTTGTTGTTGGAGTGCACACATGATTAGGACTTAAGCATGAAGGATCATAAATAGCATTACAGTGTGAGCCAGGGGCTTCATACCACGTATGGTCAAAGATTGAGCTTTTTAAAGCACAACTTTGTTTTCTTCTTGGAAGCTGTCAAAAAATAGAATGATAGAATGATTGCAGTCACAAGATGAAGTTGAAACACAAAAATTCAACCAAACAGCAGCAGACTCCACAGAAAGACAGAGATTAGAATTGATAGAAAAGTTTATCAACTAAACGCAAAGTACAACCAAAGATAAATGATCCGATTTTCTATTTTTATTTATTTATTTTTGCATGTGGATGGATTTTTCTGTCTTTTGGTATTTTGCCACTTAGACTTTGTACAGGTAGAACAGGCATATTTGAATCTTGTTTATTTAACCGTGCACACAACCGTGCACACAAAAAAATATTTGGGAGCACTCACAGAAATACTGTACATACAAAAGTTCACCCTCATTGGAAGGCCTGTTTTTTTTACTTCTTTATAAGCTTTCATGTTAATAATCACATTAACAATAACATTAACCATAAAACACATACTTTCCAGTGTATAAGGTGCACCGGAGTATAAGTTCAAACCTTTTCCACACTCTATGGCGCACCTTCAATGAATGAAAAACGTTTTCCAAATATAATGGATACATACATAAAAGTTTTCCAAATATAAGGTACACCACATTATAAGGCGCTACTGTAGATGCTGGGGTTTCACACTACTTCTACACGGGGGAATGAAGACCATTCAATGCTTTAATCAAATCCATATTCACTTTTGTTCGATTAAATCAGATGTTGTGATAAATGTGCCATTATCCACCAAACACGTTAATTTTCTTATTTTATAATTGGTATGCAAATGATTGTACTTCCTTGGGGTGGGGCCTTGAAGTCCCAATTTGATTATGGCTCCATCATTTAACAGATGAAGCGCAATGGCGCTTAATAGTTTTACTATTAGTAAATAGACATTGTGTGTGTGTGTGTGTGTGTGTGTGTGTGTGTGTGTGTGTGTGTGTGTGTGTGTGTGTGTGTGTGTGTGTGTGTGTGTGTGTGTGTGTGTTTGTATGACATATAAGTGTGCGCGTGCACACTTAGGTCTTTTTCTCACATTCTCTCTCTCTCTCTCTCTCTCTCTCTCTCTCTCTCTCTCTCTCTCTCTCTCTCTCTCTCTCATCTCTCACACACACACATACATCCACACACACATACGCACACAAAAAGAAGGACCCCCACCTCCCAAACCCCCCACCATTAATAGCCTCGGGTGATTCGCAGACATTGTGGCGGTCACCCAGGCGGGCAGTGCACGCGTACTCACGAGTTCAATGAGGGCGTCTGATATGTGTTTGTGGGGGGAGGGGGGGCTCACCGGGGGCGGGGGGATTGATGGTAATACTTTGGGGACCATGTGGCCAGAGCAGGGAGGATTGTTGTACCCTGAGGGGCCAAATGGTGGGTCTATTTGAGTGAGATTGTGCACTGGATTGGTGTGAGTGTAAACGTGCACATGCTTATGTATGTGTTTGTGTCACTTGGTCAGCCGCGGCATCATTACAAAGCTTTTGAAAGAGTTAAAAAGAAGCCAGCCATACACTGAATAAAACGGTGTGAAAAGCAAAAATATAGAAGTGGATGTTTGTTTGTGTGCACACGCGCGTTTGTGTAGTTATGAGTGAGTCCAAGTGTCAGTCATCCCGGGAGCCATCTGAACACGGTTTACCACGGAGGAGGTATCACAACAAAGGCCTGCAGCCTCCTTCAGCCTCATCACGTTGTCTCCTCTGGCCCTTTTTCTCCCTCTCATGTCACCAGATTTCATTCATAACTATGGCAACAATCCTGAATTATTGTAGAAATAAACAAAAATGAACACATGATTACTGATGACTTCGTTTACATTTTTTAACCATACCCCTGACAGCTATGACTGTCTAGCTACATATATATTCAGTACTGCATATATATCACACACACCCCCCCTATGCATAGGCAAAAGTGGGGCTCCGTAAAATAAATTCCCATGAAAGCAAAGTTGAATTTATCGAGTCACTTTATATTGAAAAATAAGCCATAATTTTAGAAGGCGCCACCATTGATTTTCAGTCACAAATCGCTCAAAATCATTGCCATCTTGAGCACCTCTTTTAAATCTTCAAGATTTACATGCACATGCACATACATTAACGCGTCGCACCCAATTACAGCATCATAAATGAATGCATGGTTTCAGGAAGACAAAAAAATCAATGAGGTAGGCAAGAAGAAATTAATCTCATGCTGAATTTCAAGCATGTTATCTTACATGAGTTGAGATAGCATAATTGGATTTATTGTAATGTGGGGGTGGGGCGGGGTGAGGCTGGGGAGGGGTTACCCTCTTGGTATGGTGGCTTCTTAGAAACAAATGATGGAATAATTGAGCGGAATGAGGATGATAAAACAGTCATTGCCTTCACCCAGAAGAAAAATAAGGCTTGCTTGGTATGTTGAGGAGATCTTTTTATCCCCCTCGCATCACATGATGGAAATGGTTCAGATTGAATGCAACTGAAAGATTGAAAAAAAGTAAAGTGTACTGTGACAATAAACTGTGCTCATTGTTTCTAGAATGCTATGAAAACAGCGAACATGTTTGACCCTGTTCCAAAGTCTGAATTAGAACCCTTCTCAGTGTTACTTCTAATTATGAATTGAATTGGTTCTTGAAGAAATGTGTCCAGTTGAATATTTGTAGGTAGAGACACATTTTCAAAGTAAATGCCCTAATCCGTTTCAAGAACGCCAAAAATGTAAACGTAAATGTTTTGTAAAGCGTAAAAATGCATCAACATATTTAGCAAATAAATGTTCCAATTAGATTAATGCACAATAAATTAAAGTTGGGCATAATGTAAAAAAAGATTTATTTATTTGTTTATTTGTGTGAGTATTTATTTATTTATTGCACCTTGTTAGTTCATGTTCTCTCAGAAGTGGTTGTTGTCTGACGTTTTGTGAAGAACCGCGTCATTGCCCGACGGGCAAATGACAAGAAAGCTGCATTACATGTATGTATGTATGTATGTATGTATGTATGTATGTATGTATGTATGTATGTATGTATGTATGTATGTATGTATGTATGTATGTATGTATGTATGTATGTATGTGTTTATTTATTTAGTTATTTATTTATTTACACTCGGTTTCAGCCAATGGGATGCCAGGATGGTCCTAGGTGATTTTCCCCCCTTGGGAAGCCAATGGGATGCTAGAATGATTCCAGGTAATAGTCAATGGCAGAGCAACAATAAGTATGTTGCGTTCAGGAAACTCGGCAGTGCGAGGAGTAGCCTATACTGTATTTTTTAATCTTTCGTATCTTCAAATTTCTTTTCTAACAAGAGACAATATTGTCCTATTGTAACTTGGTGTTTCGTAACTTGAAAATTTTGTAAGAAGAGACATTTGCAAGTAGAGGTAACACTGTACTTAAAAAAAAAACATGAGGGTGTTGCTATATCAATATAAGGCTATACATTTGATGGTATTGACGTACACTTACTGAATTTTGTCTAGTCTCAATAAAGTGTCATTTTGTGAGATTAAAAAATAAAACAATTAAAGTCTAGCATTTTAAGGATCACAATAAAATTACTTCAACAACTACTTCATAGGAGAAATTAAAACTTACTATCTATTCAAAACGAGTTCTATCAATTCTCCATTCATTCCACATGTCTGAATGTGTAGAGGTTGATTGTTTTAAGCAACCCGAAATTTGAGGTCGTTCCTCAGGTCACCGTCCCCCTTTTACCTCCTACTGAGCTTCCACAGTGTTTGCTCCCACACTTTCTTTGGGGTTAATGTTCACCTCTTCTTCTCCTTTGTTTTGTTTCTCTCTCTCCTGTCTCTTTTCGTTCGCCTCAAGATGATCTCCATACCGACAGGCTTTTTCCATTCACACGGCTCTCTCTTCTCGCTCGTCTCCTCTTCTGATCTTGTCTATTTCACTTTTGCTAAACCCTTGACTGATTGTTGAGCGGCTTGTCCTTTTTACTCACCAAATGTAAATGGTGCCGAGGGGTGGGGGGGAGGTCATCAGGGTCAAGCACTTCATGCACACATTGTTGAAAATTCATTTGCGCACCTCTGTGATCTGTGACTCTCTTTTGACCTCCTCACCTCTACTGAGGACCACTGAGGCTAAAAACTGCATTTTTTTTGTATGTTTTTTTTTGTGATGGCCCAACAGAGCGCCAGGCCCAAAAGATGAACATTTTTGTCCAAAATGTCATATTCATCATTAAAGTTTAAAACAAAAAAAATCCAACAACGCAATCCAATCAAAGAAAGTGTTTATTTGACTAACTTTAATGAGTCTCACTCATCGGTCAAACTCATTTTTTCCCGCAGCCCACATTGCAGTTAGGGTTTGCTCTCGAGGTCCTTTATGAAATTGGGGTAGCCATTAGAATGTTTCATCCCCTCCACATATTACATATTACATATAGAGTGCACAACAAATGAATGAATAAATAGTTTTCAAATCTAAAGTCAAGAATAATGACTGTCATTGCGGTTTACATGGGACAATTGGAAATGTTGGTTCGGACTTTAGCAAGCATCATGGCACTTGACATCCCTTAACTTTGTCACCTGTGGTCTAAATACAGTAAAGTCTCGTTATATCGATAGTACTGCTTATTACGATACTATTTCTATGAACGCAAGGAGAAAATTGCCGCAGGATTGGATATATCGATAGTCCGGTTATATCGATATTTTTTCCGACTCCCGAGAATATCGATATAACGAGACTTCACTGTAGTACCGTATTTACCGTTGCTGTTAAAGAGCTATATAAATCAGGATGTATTGTATTGTATTGTATTGTATTGTATTGTATTGTATTGTATTGTATTGTATTGCACTATAAGGCGCACCTAAAAGCCTTGAATTTTCTTCAAAACTTGACCATGTATCTTCAAATCCAGTGTGTCTTATATATGTGAAACATTTTAAAATATATCATTTATTGAAGGTACGCCATATAATGCGGTACATCTATTATGCACTATATAATTTGATTTGTTTTAAAATAGGTCATTCATTGAAGGTGCGCCTGATAATCCGGTGCGCTTTAGTCCAGAAAATACGTGAAAGTAATCTTCAAGAAAACGTGACAGAAACATGCAAAATGTGTAAAACCTTTTGTATTTGCCCAGCATGAAGCGTTATTGGTTTTAATTAATTTAGTTGGCAATCCGGACCCAGCTTGATGTATTTCCATACCTATTTTTAATGGCATTCAATGAGCGCGCTCTATTTTCAGAAAAATCTGTGACTGTTAGTCATTGCTGCCTCATACACGTGATATTTGTATTTATCTATTTATCTATTTACGTTTTTTTAATCGAACATTTGTGACAAGCTGCATCTCTCATAATTGTCATTCGATCTGCAACTTCCCTCGAAGGCCAACGCAGACAAGCCAAACTCTTGGGAAAAGCTTCCTAGTTCACTTCCTCGGTAATGACCTGCCATCATTCAATCCCACCCACAATGACTCAGCATGGGAATTTCAAAGGAGGCGGCGATATGGGGCCTGCCGGCAGCATTCCATGCTTCACACTCGGACATATCTGAGAAACAAAAGGCAGGGAAAATAAAAGGAGGGAGAAGACGAAGAGATTATGGGTCATAGTAGGAGAGGGAGGACACGCTAGGGAAAAAGGTTGTCAAACAAGGGAGGCAAATGGCAAGACGAGCTTTACAACAATCTTGTAGGTGCCCCAGAGGGAGAGGGGAGGTTTGGAGACCGGACTGGGCGCTCCTTCCCATGGAGTGTCCAGACGCTAGACCACACCGGTTCGGGTTTTCTCACAGCACCGCCTTCAAACATCCGTCACATCCCATTAGGACCGATGCAAGACTACCAAAGAGAGCTGGAAGGGCATGATGAAATTGGGGTCAAAGTGAATTTAAAAGGATGAGGGCTTTGTTGGCTTATTGGAGCTTAACCAAGCTTTGTCTCTCAATTGTAATGGCATCTAAGATTTCGGAGAGCAGACGATACACTTTTAGAGATTGTTCAGTCGTCTCGAGATATGATAGCCTGTAAGATTCCCCCAGAAAAAGAATCAAAAGAGTAATGCTGAATGATGTAACAATGAAATGAAACTACAAGAGCTGCACGATTTCATCTTAGACAGTGAAAGAGCAAAAGTGGCAAGTGGTTCGAATGAGATGTGACAGATGCAAAGGAGAATAGCCATCATGAAAATGTGTGTGGGGGGTGAGGGGGGGTTAGCACTCTCACTTGTCATTTTCAAACAACATACTGACATTTCGCCTCCAAAGAGTCTTTCACACAAGTGGCGAAGTGGGGGGCTTGGTGACCCGCATCCAGGCAAGGAAAACCAACATCCATATACAGTCAAACCTTGGTTTTCGAACGTCTCGGTTCTCGACCAATTCGATTTTTTAACCAAAAATTTTGCGCTACTTATGACTCGGTTTACAATCGATAGTCGGTTCTCGACCAAACTGAGTGCACCTGAATGCACCACCCGACTCTCCTCCGCTTCCTTATACGTCACTTCCTTGTGTCACGTCGTCGCTCGTGTAGCGTTCCATTGCGAGCAGGCATGTTTGTATTGTTCAATCATGATTTTAAAAAATCAGACATTGATTATATTGATTATAATGGTAAATGTTTCAGTCTTCGACCAAATCAGTTTTCGAACAACTTTCTGGAACAGATTATGGTCAAAAACCTAGGTTTGACTGTGATGTATTTATCATAAGGTTTTTTTTTTTTAGTCGTTCTCTGTCCACTTGTTCTTTATTTCTTAGGGCCCTATTTAATTTCATTTCATTTCATGGTCACTAAGACACTTTTGTTCCAACAGAAATCGTCTGTGTTCGTGTTAACACACTTGGCTGACCTCCTTAGTCTCATCCAAATTGTTACTGTCGTCTGCGATGGCTTGGTTATGTAAACATACAGCATCCGATCGATTGGTCATCTCAGATGAGACGGATGTGTCTAAACAGCAAATTGTTTTCAATATGGTGGGACGCCCCACTGCAAAATTTGTCTGGCAGACTTCCTTCCATGTTACCAAGGCAACCTGCTTTCTAAAACGGAGTGACCTATTTCGACCACATTTGGCATGTCACTCGAACATCCTCAAGTTGTACATATGGAATCAAATCTGGTGAAAAAAGATCGATAAACATAACATTTATGCACACTTGGCCTCCTGACACTAATCAATGATTTTTTTTAGAAGCTACTTTGCTCCAAAGTGTGTCAGTGTGTCAAATCGACGCCATATAGTTTTATGACATGCTGTTTTACAAGCACTGTACATCATTTGAGCATTTTGTTTCTTGACCCGAACACAAGGTATACAAAGTCACTCATGTTGTACGCTCCGGCGTGCCGCGCATTAAACACAGAGTGCTAATCATCCTTTCGTGCTGGTGCATAAAAGGATGATTAGCGATCGTCGGGGGCTAACATGAGATGAAAACGCTCTCTCTCTTCTAGCGCAGGCAAAAATGACATGCATACTGTATATGCTCCTTTTACACACAAAAAAATGTGGCTGGAGACCACTGCTACACTGTACATAATTTATGAAGGCCAGTCAATTTTATTGATATTGCAGCAATTTAAAGCAGTAGTTAGTCTCAAGGCACTTTACATTATGGAGAGCAACCTTCGCACATGAAAGAAAGCAACCAAATCCCACATGTGCAAGCACCAATGATAATAAGACGAATAAAGAAAAAGCACACGCCCAAGTTCACTTAACTGCGCTTGGTCTATGATCAACAAGATTATTGCTGGTAACAGGCTTAGTGCAATTATTCTTTTTTTTTATGGCCCGTATCCTCCCTAAGGTCAAAGGTGAAGTATAACCAATTCCAGTTGGCTTGGGGCAATGGGCTTTTTCTAGAATGGGTCATTGGCGAGCCAATCCAGTTATGAAAAGTCATAAATATGGTAGCATAGCACAACTCCCACCGTGTACTGATTTTGTGTTGCTACAAATCAAAGTTATTCTAAATCAGAAATTGCATAATAATCAGTTTTGCATGTGGATTTCCATCACTGAATTTTGGTGTCATGGAAAATTCAACTAGGCTTTTGGATGCAAAAGAAACTATGACTGAGTTTGAAAACCTTGATAGATGTATCAAAACGTTGCACACGCACCAGGGGCTGAGGCCAAATTCCCCAAAAGTTTTGGGAGAGCCCAAAACATTCCAAAGGTTCCATTCTGTGGAGATTCCAGAGAAGAGAGCAACCATCCCACGCTTATCAGTGACTTGTCGATTTGGAATGAGGAGCTGGAAAATGTCAAGGAAAGATTCTGTTACAACACATACTTATGCATTGACTTATGCGATTGGATTTTTGTTTTCACTTTGACCTCCACTCTACTGATTTTTCAAATCACATTGTTTCATTTTTTCTTTTCTTTCTAGTGGTGCATCACACAACCCCAAGACATTCGTCTTCTGAATTGCATTCCAACCACAGGAGTACTTTAGCACATACAGTATGTCATGGTGTCAAAGTCAAGGGTCGGGGGCCAAATCTGACCCGCCACATCATTTTATCGGTTCCGCAAAACAAACTTTTTTCCATGATGCTTGCTAAAGTCCAACCAAAATTTGAAATTGTCGTACATAAACTACAATAACAGTCATTATGTTTTACTTCAAATTTGAAAAGTAGTTATTCATTCATTTGTTTGTCTTTATGTATGTAATATGTGAATGAGATAAACATTCTACTGGCTTCCCCAAAAATTATATACAGTAACTAATACTTGTTTTTCGCAGTGAATGGGGACCAAGACCACCTGCAATAGAGGAAAATCCACAAAGTAGAGTTATATAATAATCACCCACATGAACCATGAGATACTGTGCTGTCATTTGGTGACGTCAGCGCTGGGAACCAATCAAGCTCCAGCCATGTACAAAAGCTCTGAGTCACTTGGATTTTTTTTAAAATTCTGAAGGTTTTTTTTTTCCCTTGGAATAAAAAATCTGTGGTGCACTGAAATCGCGATAAGTAACTCTTCGACTGGTCACCAGCCAAGGCACTGATAGACAAACAAGCATTCATTATCACAGTTACACCTCAAAACAATTAAAAGTTTTCAATTGGAGCTCACGTGTGTTTTTGGAATGTGGGAGGAAACCTGAGAATCAAGGGGAAGCACACAGAGTGCGAAGCAAACGTTGACGGGACGGCCTGAGCCAAATTTGAAACAAGGATATCCCGACTCCGAGGCAGCCGTGGGAATTGCGATTTTACCTATTCTATATTTGCGTACCAAATATGTAGTATAAAGTCCTAAACTTTGACCAATATGAGTTTACTCACACACAAAGGGGCTCAAGGCATGACGTTAGTCACCACTTCATCATATTCTTGTTGCTTTTATCATAGGAGAAGGTAACAATAAACCTTGTGTGTGTCATACATAAAAGGTGACAGAAGTGAAAGCTGCAACCTTCAAGTGGAACGCAAACAAACACTCACACATGCAAGTTGACGTTTCGCCTGAGTGAGAAGTATGTGGGCTGTGGTGAGGCGGACAGAAAATACCATTTTGTTTTCGTGAGAAAAGGGAAGTGTGTGGCCACAGAATCAGTTAGCGAAACACTTTTGCATGGAAGTGATAAAGGGTATTGTCATTCGTTCCTCTGAACTCTTTCAACTCGTCCAGGAGTGAATTATGAACTAAAGAATGTTCCGTGACACCCAAAGCATGTAACCAAAGCCAAAACTCAAGGAATCACCTTGGTTAAAATGACCTGTGTTAGAGCGCCTCTTGCAGGTTGAAGTGGCATTTATCTGTGTATAATAATAATATTAATAATAATATAATACATTTCATTTCATTTATAAGCGCCTTTCAAAACTCTCAAGGACACTTTACAGTCACATTATATTTTTTTCTGCGGGTGAGCAGCGGCAGCCACACGCGCCAGCGTTCACTCAACCGGAAGTAACATGAAGGCTTTTGTTTTTTTCTCACTGGGCAGGATGGGGCGGTATCATGATCAACAGAGCTGCACGACAATTTGGAGGTTTGGGGCTTGGATCTCGACTCCAGGCGTCCTGTCTGGAAAAAAAATAGTGATGCAAGTAAACATTTCTAGATGTTTCCAACTTTATTTATTTATTTATTTGTATATTTATCTAACTACATGAGTGGGTGGATAGATGGATTGATGGATAGATGGATGGATGGAGAGATGGATAAATGAATAGAAATATATGCATATATTGTGTTGTATTATCCAGTATAATTCACGATCAAATAAACCATATAAAAAAAATCCGCAAAATGTTACTTTTACATTTGCTCAACAGAAAGACAATACGTATTGTTAGGAATGTGTGTGTAGTTTTTGAACTGTATGTCGATGGAAAAAAACATTTAAAACTTTTTTTTAATTCCGAGTATACTTTTGAACACACCGAATATAGATTTCAATGGATGTTTGGTCAAACACACTTGACAGTCATAACTTCAAATGTAAACTTGCACTTTAAAGTGCATCACACAAAACCAAAAAGAAAAGAGAGAAACAAAATACAAAGAAAAAGGAAGAAGAGGGTGTAAAAGTGGTGTCAGCAAACTTCTTCTTTCCTGGAAGAGTCCAAAACTCTCATGACTTACTTCAAAAGTAAACCTTTTCCTGTTTTGACTGCAAAAGTTTCATCTAAAGATATACGAGCAAACACACGTGTAAACTGTAAATGTCTCCACATCGCACATTCCATAAATAGTTGAACAGCAAAAAATAGTGTTTTGGATTTACGTTTGAATCGGTTGCACATCATTAAAATGTGATAAACTGCAGTAAAGTTCCTGTGTTTTCCGAAAAAAAAAAAAAACAAAGCTATGAAATGTTAGAATTCAGTTAAACAGTTTTAATGCGCAACAGAAAATCAAGTAGGCTTACTTTTTTAGTGCATGATGATGCTTCCTTTATGTGTTTTTAAATCTATACAGTCCTTTGAAGTCTGTAGCCTTCGGTGTTAATAACTATAGGACCAATGTGTGGATCATGTGAAAGTGAATAAGTGAACAAATGATTTTTTTCCACATCCACATTGAAATTTCATGGTTTCTAACTTCTTACTTGGCAAACGATGCCTTCTAACTGAGATCCAACGACCGGGTTTCGAGAAATCGGTGTTTTTCAATTTTAAATCTGAAGTAGATGGGCGTTCAAAATGTGTGCCATGGACGGATCAATCCACTAGGTGGCAGTATTGCACATGTTTCGATTCTGTTTGTGCATGTAATGGAACAAGCTAGATAAAAGGACATAAATGTAAGTGTTTTACATTTATATACGTCCCCATTTTACACTGCGGTGTGTGAACAATTTCACCTTTGTATTCCCCCCCCCCCCCACACACACACACACACACACAAAAACACCAACACCAAGTGTTTGCTAACTAGACCAAATGTCAAAACGTCATGAAGGCACAATTAATGCACGCAGAGAGTACAACTTCAAACGACTAATGGCCCCCCGGATGGGTCTCAGTTGCAGCTGTCAGATTGGATGTGTGACAGGCTGGACACTTTTGGAGATGATGACACAATATTAAAGTTCGAGCCCTCTGCAAAATGTCATAAGTCATTCACCCTCCTGGCCATTTCAACGTGTGTTCAGTGCCAAATGTGAAAACAAAGCACTCGGCGGTGTCATGTCAACGCCCAATTGAATATGTCTCCACCATTTACTGTCAAATGACACATTTAATTTCTTATTCTTAGTCTGAAATTATTCATACACAATTGCATATGAGTAAAGGAGCTGAGATTTAAGGAATTATTTTCAACAATGGCGATGACTGAATGCATTGATAAATTGTGTTAAATTCATAAATATCATGTGTTTATTTTTGAGGAAAACAGAAAAAAATGAATAGGTTTTAGAACATTTTTATTTTAACCAATGTACTGTATATCTTTGAATTAAGTAATTCCCAAAGAACTATTTTTTTTCCCAGTTTAGGACTATTGGAAAGAGAAATAAACAAATTGTTACCATTGTCGAACCTTTAAAAAATGTACCTGTTTTAAGTATGATTTTATCATTCCTAACTGTGACACAAGTGTAAAAATAAACGGACAAAGTCGTTGTTAATTTTGAATACATCTCAGTGTAATATTTTTGTTACACACAGATTGGTAAACGTGAACAAGTAAAATATAAAAAAAAAGAATTAGAAGGGAAAGAACTTCTTAAACATTGACTCTGGCAAGTGTCATACTCAATACAACTTGATGCTCCAGTTGGATACACATATACACATACAAATTTCCCCATTGTGCGACGAATAAAGGTTTTCTGATTCTGATATACACACACACATGTATATATATATATATATATATTTATTATTATTATATTATGATTAGTTTTGTTTTATCACAAACCGCATTTTTTTCTTGAAAAAACACATTTTAAATTGCTTATTAGTTGTGATGTACTCAAATGCAAGATAAATGTTGGTTTTGGCTCCCGCCGGCCGGCCCTTCTCTGACAAGAGCCAGAGAGGGAAAAAAAAGAAAAACACACACACAAGCAGACAGTATTTGTTTCTTGGTGTCGTCAAGTCCTGCACATGTTGATGCGCGTGTGCCAAAAATAGAACCCCGGGGGGTCACGGTGCTGAGTGGCTTGACACAAAATGTGACACACTCCCACACCCACACACATACACATGAGAGGAAACATAAACGTGCCATTAGGATGCGTCCAAGTTGTAAGAATCACGCCTGTGGGGGGGGTTTATCATTTGTATGAGTGCTATCGCCGTAGGAGGGCATGTAGTCCTCCTGTTGAGGGCAACATTCCCACGGAGTCGACATTTTGAGTGGCATACCCGAAATGAACGTGGATTCGACATTGAACATTTAGAATGAGGATCAACCTGCATGGATGTTGTGCACTGATGATTCAAATTCTTTTGTGAGAACTGGATCATTAAATTTCACATTGTTTGGGCATAAACAATGACTTCCAAGTAATTCATATTATATCCTGCATATTAATTCTGAAAAAAGAACAGTGTGTGTATATATATATATATATATATATATATATATATATATATATATATATATATATATATATATATATGTGTGTATATATATATATGTGTGTGTGTGTGTGTGTGTGTGTGTGTGTGTGTCTTTGTGTTGTCATATTATTTGTTATTTGTTATTTTTCTTCCCAAGATGGCGGCGCGTGAACACGCAGCGGCTCCCCTCTCTCCCGGCAAATTGGCGTTTTCGTGTTTATTATGTTTGTTAAGTCATTGTTAAGTATACACACACACACACACACACACACACACACACACACAAATTATACAGAGTACATACATACACATATATGGTTGCCATTTCAATGTAAGTAATTTCTTTATACATTCAGAAAAAAATATTGATTGAATTAATCGAAAACGGCCCACACAATTGTATTGACATCTTCTAATGCACGAAGCAAAATTATTTTCCTATTCCCATTTACAGATAAAGAAACATTAGTATTTGTTCCCCTCAATTGAATATCTGATGTATTTCACTCTCCACACATGGAGATGAAACGGTGATTTGTGATCCAAATCTGCAAAATGCACCTTGAAGATCTTTCATTATCCATGAAATCCATCCATCCATAATTTTTGCGATACATGTTAGCATATTAATACATCCTTTGTAGGTCAGAAGAGCTCGGGAAAAAAATCAGCCCTGGCCTTTACTTACTGCATACATGAAAACGGAACCATGTTATAAGAGCGTACTGGTATTTGTGTGTCTGTGCGCCCGTGTGTGTGTGTGTGTGTGTGCATATTAGTATGAGTGCGAGTGAGTGAGCGCCTACTGAAAGTGTGTTCCCAGGAGAGCGTTTGTAATCAGCTGTCAAAAACGTGCAATGTTCTCATTGTGGCCATTGAGAGTTGAGCTATGTGCTGGGCAGGGAAAAGCTCTCAGGTCCCCTTGGTATGCTCATCCAAGCTGTGGCAGTGGATGTGAACAACATACTGCGGTGACACCATCTGCTTCGCTGCACTCTCCCCGACAAGGTGTTTGAAGTGTTCTGTCCGAGGTAAGACTTCAATGTGAATGGAGTGTTGATGTTGGGTCAAATTGTTTGTTGTAGCGTTTCGTCACATACTATTTGAAAATATCTGCAGTGATTAAAATAAAGTATTTTTTTTTCCTTAAAATGTTCTGTCAAATGGTTTTCAGTCTAAAAAAAATGTGTGTTTGGGATTGTTGCTAACCTCTGAATGAATACAAGGGGGAAAACCCCTTCTGCGTTTTTGCGGCATATTGCTTCCAATTGATGCTAACGGCGCTCATTTTAAATCACAGTGCTCAATTTCACTCTAATCTGCCCCTCGCTGCGTTAAATATTGTTTTGTCTGCTTATCGTCATGATTTGAGAGACCTTTCTTTGTTTTTGTAAATGTCATGAGTGTGCTCGAGATGATTGAGTTGGACCTCCCGGATGGCAGCCTGATCGATGAGCTGATCGTGTTAACGTCCCAGAGTCTCGGCCAACGGGAGATCCAAGAACACTTCAACATCATCAAGGAGATCGGCCGAGGGAAATATGGCAAAGTGTTGCTGGTCACACATCGCTTCAAGGGTACTTTGCACTTGCTTGACATCATATCAAGTAAAAATGTTAAGAATAAAATGTTAGACCAAAAAATCATTTCAATCATTCAAATAAATCACACATGGATTTACAGACCCACTATCAAAGACATCTATGGGCCAGCGATGAAAGGACAGGAATTACAAAAAAAATACCTTGTATATATTCTTATTTACGTAGAATTTTAAATGCTCCGTAAAGCACTTTGTTCGATCTGCAGCGGTTGTGAAAGCTCTATATAAATAAAGCTGCATTGTCCTGTATTCCCTTAGTGTGGCTCCACCTGGTAGATGCATAATGCAACCGCAGCCACTAGTGTAGCTTCTTTTTGATGCACTTTATAATGTGTTGTGCTTTATATATGAACACTGTTTTAAAATATGCCATTAAACTCCTAGCTGCTTTATAATGCGGAAAACACAGATGTAAAAAAAAAGGCACATTAAATCATTCGCTTCCATTCCCAAATGTATTCAGGAATTGAAAAGTGTGACGTGGAGCGTCATTCCCGAATTTTTTCAGGCATTGGTTTTTCTTGCGGGGGTTGATAAAGCGCTGGTCAGACCTCTGGCAATGTTTTTCCCTTCCAAGGGGGCACAGCATTTGCCTTTTGTCCATGTTAGCGCTTTGTTAAGCGCTTTGCTTCAGCTGTTGTTAAAGCGCTATATAAATCAATGTGTTGTATGTGTTGTATCAATGTGTTGTAGCTCAGATAACTCAAGACCCTTATAACTTAGGAACTAACTCTTTATTCCTGGTGAAAGCAGAGAGTGTAAGATATCTTACGCTGAGTTGAATGTTTATGTAGTCCTAAAACTCAAGATTCTGTGGGTGCTGCAATTGGAGTGAAAATGACTAAAATCCTGGCACTGGAGTGGACACATTTTTTGCACGTCATCTGGCAGTGAATGAGTTAAAGACAAGAAAATGTTACTGGTAAAGAGAAGATGCTCTGGATTTGATATAGATCGGAGGAGACAAGTCACTTTAAGCATCAAACACTTGAAATTATCACAAGTGGGACATTGTTGAGTACAAAGTTTGAAATCCGGATTCTGCGCAGGGACGCCCATGGCATTGAAAGTGATGCCGAAAACCTCAACTAAACTGCAAGGTTTCCTGCGAGAATACTGCATCTCCTTACATCTGTCCTGCCACCCCTGCATTGTGGGTCTCTTTGGCATCGCCTTTCAGTCGAGTGAACACTACTGCTTCGCCCAGGAGCTTGTCATCGGGAGGGACCTGTTTGCTGTCATTGAGCCCAAGGTACATACGGCAAGTCACTGTGCAAAATCCAGATCAGGAAGTAGGTTGATTTAGCTTCATTTTCTGGGGCGCTAAATGATCTATTTCAGGTGGGAATCCCAGAGTCGGCCGCCAAACGTTGTGCAGTCCAGATCGCCAGTGCTTTAGAATTTATCCACAGCCGGGGGCTGGTCCACCGAGATATCAAGCCTGAGAACATCTTGCTGCTGGATCATGACTGCCGCCAAGTCAAACTGGCAGACTTTGGCCTAGCCCAGAAAAGGGGCACTCTGATCAGTTTCATCACCGGGACTCTGCCTTACATGGCCCCGGAGCTTTGCAAAGTCGCTCTCCTTGAAGGCCAAATAGAAATCACTGCGCCTCCGCTGAGTGTGGAGCCAAGTCTCGATACTTGGGCCTTTGGGGTGCTTATATTCTGCATCCTGACGGGTTACTTTCCTTGGGAGCGTTGCACGGACTCGGACGACTTCTACCAAGAGTTTGCCGACTGGTCGAGCCTGGGAGAGAATGGCAACACGGAACAGGACAGTCCTCAATTGTGGAAGAAGTTCACAGCAGACGCTATGGAGTTGTTTCGTAAGCTACTAGTGGTAGACGCCGAAAAGAGGTGCGGAGAAGGGATGGTGAGAGAATACGTGATGAAGGCCTGGCTGAAGAAGGAAAATGGGACAGAGCCTCAGACGACATGAGAAAAAGACAAAGAATAATCCAGGGATTTACGAATGAAGATCATAATTTACATTTTGTTTGGTTTTTGTTTGTATTACACCACATATGTTTTCATTTAACATGAACTATTTCCACAACAACTAACATTTTGTTGCACCCATTTAAAAGCCAGTGTACTATTTTAACTCAATCGCTGCCATTCCCAAATTTGTTCGGGAATTGATAAATGTGACATGAAGTGCCGTTTCCAGATTTGTTCACATTTTGCTTTTTCTTCTGGGGGGTGCCTATAGAGCGCTGGTCAGGTCTCTGGCAATGTTATTTTTCCCATCCACATGGGGGCAGCATTTTTCTTTTGTCAATGTTAGCGCTTTCTTTACAGTTCCGGCGGTTGTTAAAGCGCTATATAAATCAATATGTATTGTCTTGCATTTTATACAGCTGTTGTTTTGTACAGCTGCCCCCATTTCAACCTCAGATAACTCCAGACGCATATAAGTCAGCAATTAACTATTTTCTTCTTACGCTGCATTGAATGTTTATGTAGTCCTAAAAGTCAATATATTGTGGGTCCTGCCAATTGAGTGAAACTGACAAAAACCCTGGCACTGGAGTGGAGTGGACATATTTCTGCACATCATCTGGCAGTGAATGAGTTAACTGTCATACGAACGGAAGCCGGGCTTGAAATGTATTGCAAGTGTAATAAAGAAGCCAGCCAAAGCTCTGAAGTATAAAAATCAAAAACATCTTTTTTCTGCATTTTGTTTACTTAACAGTCTGTCACAATATGCCACTTTATGGCTGGGATGGTCGTGAGTAAACCTGCGAGCCTTGCAATTGATAACACGATGGAAAAGCCACCAAGGTGACCCTCAGGGTGCGAAAACTGTTATTGTATCGAGTCAACACATCACTAAATCCTCTCAACGAACTGAGTAGGCGGAACAAGATTATTTGAATGAATTCAAGTATGATAATACTGTTGATCAAGTTGTACTGTTTTGCCGCACGCCACATTGTAATTACGGTTTCCTCTCGGTTTCTATTAGGAATTTGGGCCAAGCCACTAAAATGTTTTATCACCTCCATATAGTAAATACAGAGCGCACAACAATTGAATGAATAACTCGTTTTCAAATTTGAGGGAAAACATAATGACTGGTATCGATGCATCGATGGACCACTCCTGTACGACTGAGAGCTTACACAGACGAATTGCTACCAACTTTGGGAGAGACATCCTTCTGCTGGTACGTAACTTAGAAAAGGCCACCTTTAAATTAGCTGCATAATGACTGGTATTTTGGTTTACATATGACAATTTGAAATGTTGGTTCGGACTTTAACAAGCATCGTGGAATTTCCCAAGTTAGATTTGCTTTCGCGGGCCAAATAAAATGATATGGCGTGACAAATTTGGCCCCCGGACCTTCACTTTGACATATGTGCTGTAGATGCACACTAGCAATGAGTCTGTGTAATACCATTATTGGGCTTAAAAAAATGTCAGTTGTCCTACATATAGTGCATTTGTTTATCGGCTCTATCTGAAGAAAAAAAAACACAAATAAACCGCCCGTATCCATTGACGTATTTAACATTTGCAATACTGTATATGGCCACACCGTGAGAGCAGCTGCATGGAAAGAAATATTTATACAAATCCACCCGTCCAATTAGCATTCCTGCATCCAATCTTTTGGCCAGATATCGGATAACTCTTTGAAGCTACAAAAGAGAACACTGACCTCAGTACCACTTTAGTGTGGCTGTCACTCGACATCTCTATCGCCGTCTCATCTCATTTTCTAAACCCCCTTCTATATTGAATAATTCCTTGGCATTTCTCTCCAGCTGGCCCGCGGATGATGACAACTCAGGCCTTGCGGCTCGCTCACCCGAGTTATGTTTCCTATCACCGCTTAACCTCACCGGTTATGGCAAATGCCCGTAATGGAAAGAACATAAATAATAATAGTAGTTGTAATAATCCATCCATCCATCCATCCATCCATCCATCCATCAATGCATCCATTTTTTGATCCGCTTTATCCTCAAAAGGGTCGATAACCGTTCTTTTACCAAAAAAAGGGTCTTTGAATTAGGAATAAATCATGTTAAATTTGATCCAGGTATATCAAAATGAATGTATTTTGAGAAAAAAAATGTGAATGAAGTCATCAAGATCCAAAAGCAAAGAACTAAGACAATGGACGCCTGATGCTCAAATGACGACGGACAACATCATGAGTAAGAGAAGATAGAGGACCGATATTGGATGTATTTGCCCATTTTCTTTGAATCCGGTTGCCATGGTGCCACTCACTCTCTCATTCACTTGAATGCTTCCCGACACGACACAATGGTACACACGAACACACGCACACGAACACACACACAGAGCAGTCGATGAGGCATTCAAGCTTGCTGGCTGTCATCTGCGAGAACTATTAATAATGCCACGCTGTCTGTTTTGGAAAATCACCACAACCGGGACCTTTATCGTGTCGATACAGTTGAACCATTCCTGAACTGACCGTGTAGTCCAGATAGCTATCGAGCTAAAATGAAGGATGATAGCTAATAACTAAAGCACTCTAAATAACTGAACAAAACCAACTTAAAATAAAACATAAAGCTAAAAGCAACACCTTATCAAAACACAAAACAACAATAAATTAAAATAGATGAAAATTTTTGAGCTCTAAAAACTGTTTTGTACCGAAAAAAAAGCTTCATAGCTAATGGTATTTGTTTTTGTGGCTCCCCCCTATTTTCTGCTGTTTTGTTGTTGTGTTTTGCACTTTGGGGCCTCCGTAAGATCGAGCCGGCCACGTCGTTTTATGTGGCCCGCTCCAACTGCAAGTTTGTTGGTCAAATATGTCCCAAAATTGCTGCATGTCTTCACTATCAATGAAGTTGAGAATTGAGATACCGGGATAGGTAAGTCATTCGCTGCCATTCCTGAATTAATTCGGGAATTTAAAAATGTGATGTGGAGCGCCATTCCTGATTTTTTTTTCTTTTTTTTTTTCTTGCGGATACCGATAAAGCACTGGTCAGACCTCTGGTGATGTTTTTCCCTTCCACGAGGGGGCAGTATTTGCCTTTTGTGGTTTTTCTCCTTCGCAGTCCCCCATGTCAAGCCCATGTTTTGGGCTTGACTAATTGCCGTCGTTAGAAATTACTGCCGCATTTCGTCCCACTTTGGTGATCTATTTTAGCTTTGGTTACAACGCGTACATAATTTTACATCGTGATCCACAATACGATTGGCTGTACACCGGTTCAGGGTATCCCTCAGTAACTACTGTTCAATAAATTGCATCCGGGATTGGTTTGAATTTGGAGGTTATAGCTGTGAATGGCTGTTAATGTTAAAAGACTAAAATAGCAGTCCTAAAAGTTTTCTCTGTTTGTCGCCATGCTCTCAAATGTTAAAAGCAGATGATGAATTCACACTGCATGCCATGTTTGAATCACTGGCGAGAAGAGGTTTCCATTGAGATTATTACTTTTGGCTTTCTACTTTGCATGACCTTCCTGCCTTAACAATAGGATGGTATTGTCATTATATATTTTTTGGTCTTTTTAGAGTGGCCATAATTAACTCATACACTGCCATGACCGAATTTATTCTGGAATTGAAAAGCGTGACGTGGAGCTCCATTCTTGAATTTGTTCAGGTTTAGTTTTTTCTTGTGGGGTTGGGGGTGCCGATACAGCGCTGGTCAGACCTCTCGTAATTGTTTGTCATCCCACGAGGGGCAGTATTTCCCTTTTGTTCAGTCACCCCCATTTCAAGCTCAGTTAACTTCAGACCCATATAACTTAGGAGTTAACTCTTTTTTTCTGATGAAAGAAGAGAGTCTAAGGTTTCTTACGCTGAATTGAATATTTATGTTGTCCTATAACTCAATATTCTGTGAGTCGTTCAATTTGAGTGAAAATGACGAAAACCCTGGCACTGGAGTGGACACATTTTTGTACATTGTCTGGCAGTGAATGAGTTAAGAACGTGATTTTTGGGATCAGTAAGAATCTTGTAAAAGAAATCACTGTATATATAAATTTTTCCGATTATGTATATACAAAAACAACATTTCAGTTTCGTTGCTTGATCTACTGCATAAAAAAATATTAAAGGATAAGAACATGAAAACAGGACTTCAAGTGTTGAAATAAATGTGAGCAAAATGTCATGCATCTCAACTATACTGTACACCGTGATCCTTGTGACACCATGTCAGACACTTCCGTCTGCAGTTACCAATACAATAAACAAATACTATTCTTATGTCACGTGTGTTGTAAATCAATGCCCAGGTTTATAATCGGAATCATCACAAGTGATGTCACTTGTGATGATTCCGATGCTTCATTTTTTCCCCAGGTTGTTTGTGACTGACGATGCCATCATGAGCCTTGATGCACCACCCCCTCGAACTACCCACCCGCCCACTGTTCACTAATCTTAAGTATGAAGAGTTATAGTGCCATTGACAGTGTTATATATCCTCACTTCACCATGACATTTCTTTGAAAGGTTGATCCCAAACTAAAACTACAAGTGAAAGCAATACAAATACCAGAGTGGCATTTTTAAAGGACTGGAAAGCAGGATCGGTTTCTCTTGTGGGTTTCAAAGTATTCGTCCAACACTTGCGACCAGACACTTGAGATTCCATCTGAAGTATCAAGAGGAATACACTTCGCAGCACTTTTGGCAGACACATTTTAAAATCCAGAATCGACAGCATGTTTTGATGTTTTCCGGGTACACCAACTTCTTCTTATCTTCCAAAGACGAGCATTTTGAATGCGTGAGTAAGAGTGGTTATTTTTCTGTATGTGCCCTTAAATTAGATTTTCGTATTTTAGTGATCAAAATAAGTAAAGAAAATAAAAATTGAGAAAAAAAAAACATTTTTTTATCCGTGATACGATAATGTGAATGATTTATTGGCCATGACACATTAACAGCATAATGTGACACCCCCACCCGCTACTTTAAAAATAGGACTGATTTCTCATAAAACTTTTATTTATTTGTCTTTTTAGAGAAGCCATAATTCTTCTGGGATCACTAAAAATCTTGAAAATGAAATGATCATTGAAGCTCTCCAATTATGTTATTTAAAAACAACGCATTTGAAATTCAATGCTTTTTGCAGTTTTCACGTACGCTTACGACCACATTACAATAACAAGCACAATATGGCACTGGTGCTCAAAGTTGCAGTTGTCAAAATATGAGGCCCTCGTTTAACAGAGTACAGTAACAACACCTGCTCGATGTGATCAGTGTAGATGAGGACGAAGTGGAACTGGATCATCAGCAAAGCTCATGTCTGCACATTTAGAACATCTGAACATGTCACAGTGTGTATTTTTCGACAACGCTTATCCGGTACGGGGTCGCGCGGGTACTATTGGAGCCTTTCCCAGCAGACTTTGGGCAAAAGGAAAGCTACATCCTGGACAGGGCGCACATCGAGGTGAACTACCAAACACACCCACTTCAGATAAATGAGCGGGAATTTAGCCCATGCTGCCTGTACACAAGTCAGGCGAGTGCACCACTGCACCTTCAGCAATTATATTGTGATTATCATGTTTTGCTGTTTTGGTTATGAATGTAGAAATGAGTGGGACTTCAGCACTGTTTTGTTCGTGCACAGTTTTTCAAAATGATTGAAAGATACACAGTTGCTTGATCAGCTGATTTTGGCAACTTTTCCAAAGAGGGAAAATTTCAAAGTGGCCAACAATTAGACGCCGGTGTAGACTGCTGTTTCAAATCCTCTTTCTATGTATGTAATATGAAACATCGACCAGCCGAGGGTGTTATGTTTGGAAAAGAAAATGCATTTATGTTACAGACAATACGACGAAGTACAGCATTTTACCTCTGAACTGGTCGAAATTGTATTTCAGCTCAGCCTATGGATGATTTACAGACGTGAGAGCTCACCACTGTTGTTATGCTTTCCGCCTGGGCTGCATGCTTCTGGGAGATTAGCACATCGAGTCATTACAGTGTTAACTGCAGCGAGACAGACAGCTGGTCGAGACAAACACGCACGCGCACGCACGCACACGCACGCAAACACGGATTTATGAAAGAAACACCAATTTACATTTGAATCAGGGAAACATACTGATGAAGAAAGATCTCAAATCTGAAATGTTTAAATGTGAAATAAAGAAATTGGCTCACACAACTTTAGAATGGAGAAGCAAATATACGTTATAAAATTAACAACGTACTGAGTCTAAAACGCATTTGGGACGCTCCTAAATTGTATCTTGTGTCATTTTTTTCTTCCACTAGATGGCAGAATACGAAAGACGAATTTTTCTGCAGAAGCACCACACTCTCGTTGATGAACGTGATTTATTGGATTCTAAAAGTTGAAGGAAAATACAAATTAATACGCGAAATGTGTCCCCCCCACCCCAAAGACCTTAACATTTACAATAGTGCATGCTATTGTCAGTGCAAGTTGAGGGGTTAGTAGTTTTTTAATGATGGCTCTAAATTACGAAACTGCTAAATTAGAGATGGATTTCATTTGAACGCAGGTTTAATGAAAACAGGTATGATTGACAACACAGTCTAGGCAACTAAAATCACTTCATGCCTCCTTTACTTCAACAGCCAATCAGATGCTATCAACCTAAAACACGTTTAAGTAATTATTAAACAAGTATATATAATTTAACCTTAACATGAAAAACAATATGGTAATAATAATAAGCAAGTTTACAACATAATACATTCTTAAATTAATTATCTATTCTCGAAGAAGGAGCCGTTCTCCCCCTGATCGAGCGGTGGCACTGTGCTGCAAAAAACTCGCGCTGCTCTTTTTCAGTCGATCCACCATTCATTGTGACAATACAATTTTATTATCAAGAGATGATGAAGAGAACATTTTTAGACAGCGAGTCAAAATAGTTTATTATATAACAGTATTCACATATGAGGCACTACCTCACATTTATTATAGGCACTGAACTACATCACTGCTGTAGGGAACAAACCCCTTCCAGACACATCATCATCAGTGTGATTGACCTGAATGAATGACAAACTCAAATGCAAAAGGCGTTCATAATAGAACCGGCGGAGTAGCTTGTGTCCTTGTCTCAGTTATAAACGAAAAAGACGATGCCGGTGAGGTCGTGGTTCATTGGTTTGACTGAATAACCCCCCCATAACCCTCATGGAATCCATTTGAAAGCCACATTAATGGGGTGTGTCAGATTTGCATGGAGGCCTCCCATTTGCACACGACACCTTCAACTATTAAGCAGATTAATGCACTTAACTGGACTCTGAAATACATTAGCCTTAATTCAACTGATACATCTTGAACACAACCAAAAGTGTCACAGTCATCTGTTACACCAAGCACAACAAATAATAAATTGCGATTGCTACAATGTAATGCAATGAGAGACCCCGTCTCGTTTCTTCTCTTGACATGCGGTTGGGTTAAAAAAATATTCCTGGTATGCAGTTACAGTACTTTGAGGAGCTATTGAGTCGTGTTAATTATTATTGTTATAATGGGGTTGCACATTGAAAGCACAGATGTACAATTACAGTAAACGACACACAGTGGGGCATTTTGCTTTCTCGCCTGCTTTGAATTATTTGAAGAGATTACGTTTTGCTGAGGCTAGTATAGTTTTTTTTTTTTCTGTCCGACCAATTATGGAACTGCTCTTTGTCGAGTGATCCGAGTAAAATGTGCTTCACATCTCAGTGTGACCTATGGGAACAATTGCCAGAGATACTGTATGTGTGTGTGTGTGTTTTTTTTTTTTTTTTTGGGGGGGGGGCGGGGTCCTGTAATTAATGCAGATTTCAGAGATTAAAGGTGCATGTTGCGAGAATCAAACCGAAATGGATTCAAATTCAGGTTTAAAATCTTACGTTGGAATGACGAAGTTTGAATGAATTTAAGATGCTGCAAAAATGTTACAAATTAATTCATTCACTGCCATTTGTGAATTTATTTGGGAATTGAATGTGTAATTGAATATGACGTGCAGCGGCATTCGCGAATTTGGTTTTTCTTGCGGGGGTGCCGATGAAGCGCTGGTTATACCTCTGGCAATGTTTTTTCCCTTCCACGAGGGGCAGCATTTGCCTTTTGTACAGCTTACCCCACTTGCACTCATCTTGCTCCAGAACCAAATAAACTAAAAATTAGCTTTTTTTTCCTGATGAAAGAAGAGATTCAAAAATTTCTTACGCCGCATTGAGTGTTTATGGAGTCCTAAAACTCAATATTCTGTGGGTGCTGGAATTTGAGTGAAAATAACAAAAACCCTGGCACTGGAGTGGACACTTTTGCACATTGTATAAGTTAACAGCAAGAATTTGCGAAATCTCCATTATTATGGAATTTGAACATATGTTTCAAAAACATCAATGCTTGTCAAAAAAAAGTATACATAGTTTTGAATTGAGGTCATATTTCCTGAACTTTAAATTACGATGATGTCCTCATGAATTCAGATATTCAGCATATCGGCATACATTGACAAAGTACGCAGGAAGCAAAGCATTACTCCACCCATCATTGTCAAGATGATATTGGAATGACCACACCTCCCAGCATGCCCATCTCATTATTTTCTGAACACTTGATCCAGCAGCAGTCATCATTTCTACAGACAAAGATCACACAGTAATCGATGAAAAGGTTTCTTCAGCCGTCATCTGTACTACTATGAAGGTGTCGGATGTTTCGCTTCTTATCCAAGAAACTTCGTCAGCAAACATCAGAAGCGAAACGTCCGACACCTTCAAGAAGTACAAATGACGGCTGAAGAAACCTTTTCATCGATGGACCACTCCTGTACGACTGAGAGCTTACACAGACGTATCACACAGTAATAGTTCACTGAGGACCACAAAGTACTTTTTTTCATCCAGTTTTGTATCATGTTCAGGGAAACGGTACAGAACAGCAAACGAGAGAAATCACAAAAAGAATTGAAGTCCACTCTCTCACTTCCTGAAACTTGTCCAAACTAGCTTCATTAAACGCTGAGTCAAAGTGAAGTGTTCATTTTGGCTCACATCATCGAGCCAGATATTGAATTCAATGCTCGCTTAATTAAAAAAAATCATCTCAGCGGCGGGTAAACCATTGTGCTCAAGGGACATGTTTATAAATAAATAATAAAATAATAACGATTTTATTTTATGGTGGAGCAGAAGACAACAAAATGTGCATTTGTGTATGTACTCAACAGTACATACACAAACACACATTTAATCCAATGAATGACGAAAAAAACATTCAAATCCCACTGACAGTAACAACATTGGTCCGAAACAAACATAAACACTACATAGATATTTTCTAGATCACTTTTTCACATCCATTATCAGTAAGTCTCCCTCTCAGAGCTTGAGTCATCTAAGTGGAAGTACATGTAAAGTGACTATAAAAAAAAAGATGGATAACACTCGGTTAACTTGATTGAGGTTGTCTATGAATAATTTGTCATAAAGACCTGAAGGGGACTCATACATTTGTTTCTTAAGACACGTTTGAAGATAATTGCTAGACACGTGCAAAGACTGAGAACTAAATCGTACAATATTGCGGGCTGTTTGTTCATAGATGCGCATTTGGGACTTACTGCTCGTCTTTGCTTAGTTTAATGTCTTTTTTTTTTGTCTTTGCTCAAATAAAACCGAGATGATTTGACAGTTGACAGGAGAGGGTGTTTTCAAATTGGCTTCGACCCACACTGAATCACACTCTTATTCCTCAACAGCCTGCGAGAGTTGGCACCAGTACAATTTTAATCCGATGAAAACCTGCCGCATAGAGCAAACTAGATCCATAAGCCATGATGGATCAGTGGGGGTGTGACAGACATGCGCCCCTACCGCATCCCCAAATAAAAGGAAAGGCTTACATTTTTTGGGAGGTGTATTTTTTTTCCATACAGAGAAAAACACAAAATGAAATTAGACAATCTTCTTTTCCTTTCGGCTTTTCCCTTCAAGGGGTCGCCACAGCAAATCAGTGTCCTCCATCTTTAGAGGTTTGATCTGCATGTTTGTTTTGGTCAAGCTTTTCCGGTCGGATGCCCTTCCTGACACAACCCTCTGTATTTATCCGGGCTTGGGACCAGCACAAGAAGACCTACGTCCCTTTGTGGCTACAGAACAAGCAACTCGCTCAGTAAATGGCTCCCAAACACAAAATGGTCATCGGCACAGCAACATTCAAAAAAGCAAAAACTATACTCAAAATTTGATGACAATGCTCTGATCTTATGAAATTAGACAATGAAAGGATAAAACCTTACAATCATCGAATGTTTGACAGAAACATGCACAGAAACAGCAGTGTGCTTGCAAACTGACACAATGAGTCAGCCTCACAACCTCACAATTGCACATCCCCGCACTGAAAATATATCATGATTGTGTTATTTTTCGTTTTTATTACTTTGGCAGCATGACAACATACTTGTATGCAACATCAAAGCGCTAAAAAAACATTATTTCACTTGAGCTTTTTTTCCTGTAGTTGTTTCCTTGATTCAAATGTATTATGATAGCTGTGTGGAAAATGATTTTGCCTCCGTCATGAACATCCACACTGAGTGTACGCGTGGTCTGATTGTGCTGCGTGAACTGCACCCGATGCAATCAAATGGTGAACACCAAAAATAACCCACAGTCTTCTGGCACCAGCGTCATACGCACCCCGCAAACGAGATAACAAGATCGCTCGGAAATTTATACTGCAACCGCCAAGGAAAAGCGCACGTGTGCACGCATGTGCTTCTGGTACTTGTCTTATCTTTCCCTCGACTCAAGCGTGTTTCTTTCACTTCTACCTATTGAAGACTGTGTTTGAATTTAGTATTCTTGTGATCAGAAAACCATAATTTTTAATTACAGTAGTCACTTGAAATCATCATATGAACTGTAACTACCATTGTCAATTTGCCCACTTATGATGAGAAAATTCATGAAAAGGTGACATGTGTTCTTCTCGTGATGGATACATTTGCATTTATTAGCACAAAAGTTGTTTCAGACCAACTTGGGCCTATCATTGGTTTGTTCCGGATTCATCCAGAAGATGTATCCGTCTTCTTAAAACAAAAAGTAATTTTAGAGAGACCACAAAAGTGCTCTTCATGTCCAAGAATTTGAAGGCACTGGAGGCATTGTCATCAAATGGTGAGTATAGTTTTGCTTTTTGAATGTTGATGTGCCGATTTCTCCACTGCGAGACTATTAAAGGCAAATCCAATCCAATCCAATCCAATCATTTTGTGTTTGGGAGCCTTTTACTGAGCATCTTAAGTTCATAGAGTTTCTTGTTCTGTAGCCACAATGGGACATAA
Organism: Hippocampus bargibanti; assembly: GCF_051943395.1. Classification (NCBI taxonomy): domain Eukaryota; kingdom Metazoa; phylum Chordata; class Actinopteri; order Syngnathiformes; family Syngnathidae; genus Hippocampus; species Hippocampus bargibanti. The sequence continues at coordinate 32,075,479 of NC_142734.1, forward strand.
GCCAGTGTCTTCTTGTACCGGTCCCAAGCCTGGATAAATACAGAGGATTGTGTTAGGAAGTGCATTCAATGTAAAAGCTCGGCCAAAACAAACATGCAAATCAAAACACTGAAGATGGAGGACACTGATTCGCTGTGGCGACCCCTCGAAGGGAAAAACCGAAAGGAAAAGAAGAAGAAGACGAAGGAGGCGGTTTACACAAAAGAGTTTCCATTTGCACCACAACCAACGCATCATTGATGTTTAAAACTAAAATGTTTACCAATTGACCACTTCACTCAAACACTAAGAATGAGTGAAAAAAACTATTTACAGTATATTACGTGGAAATGGAAACGTTTTGCACAATTGCATTTGCTGGAGACAAACCTGGAGGGTACAAGTGAAAAAGAGTGTGCCTATGGCCTTCCGGAAAAAGATCAAACAATAATATGCCCACAGGTGTTTTCTCTCTTACTCAATGTCATGCTTCAAAAGGCTGCCCAGTTTACATCACCTTGAGACGATTTATCTATTCAATCCAAAATGTGCTTGATGTCAAGCTGAGGTAATAAATACACGGCGTTGCTTTCATTCATTAAACTGGAAACGGAATGATTGAGTGTATACAAACAAAACGACAACAAAGTGTGCAACAGATTGACAGATAACGTCTCTGTGTCACAGTCGATTGATCATTTCGCTCCTCATTCCTGGAGATCAAATCTATCCAAATAAAATAAAGTAGTTCAGGTGTTTTGGCATTTTTAAGCAAATGAGTGTTTACTTAAAATCTGAAAAACGGTGCTTATATCTTTTCAGCGCCCATCACCAAAACTTTCTACCATACTAACGGTCTATAAACACATATATTTCAATTTTGAGTAACTCACAGTTACCCAACAAGGTTAACTAGCAAAGAAGTATTTAAAACCCTGGATTAACTAATTCACTGCCATTCACGAATTTATTCGGGAATTGAAAATATGACGTAGAGCGCTATTCGTGAATTTGTTCGGGCGTAGTTTTTTTTAATGAGTGCCGGTAAAGCGCTGGCCATGGCCTCTGGCAATGCTTATTTTTCTTTTCCACAAGGGGGCATCATTTCCCTTTTTTCCATGTTAGTGCTTTGTTACAGCTTCAGCTGTTGTTAAAGCGCTATATCAAACAACATGAATATATATAATATATATATTGCATTTTATTTCGGACACCCATCCTCATTTCAAGCTCATATAACTCCAGAGCCATAAAATGTAGGAATGTATATATTGGCTGTCAATTAATAACAAATGGCTGCTAGCAGCTGTATACTTTCATTCCTTTCATCACTTTGCTGCTGTGAAATGTAAATTTCTCCACTGTGAGACTAATAAAGGCATATCCAATCCAATCCAATACTGAGACCCATATTACTGAGGTATTAACTCTTTTTTTCTGATGAAAGAAGAGAGTCTAAGGTTTCTTATGCTGAATTGAATGTCATGTCTGTATGTCATCCTCAAACTCAATATTCCGTGGGTACTTCAATTTGAGTAAAAATGACAAAAACCAATGGCACCGGTGTGCACACATTTTTGCTCATCGTCCGGCAGTGAACGAATTAATAGTACGCACAAAGACGTACACGTATTTTAATTTTCCCCATTTCCCCCTACACCCACCTGGGGAAATCCAATCACTACTTAATTTCAAATTTAGCAACAATCGAGGCGGGTGTTGGAGGTGGTGGTATTTAATCCTGTCTTAATATAAATAACAGAGGAGAAAATAACCTTTGTCTTGGATTAAATTTGACCCACTTTTACGTCCATTTAAGGTCAGCCTCCCGTGACCAAATGATGGATCAGTCCAAAATGGGGGCGGGGATGTTTTCCAGTACTTGCCTTGCTCAAGGACAATCAACACCACGATACTGTCACTGCCTACAAGGCCTCACAAATCATGACAAGAAAGCTCAAGAATTAAAACAAAGTGTCCCCACAACCTCGTTGTTACGAAAATAACAATAAAAATAATAAATCATATAACTTTTTCTGATTGCTGATGCAGCAGGTAGGGGTCTCGATACAGTTATGGCCCTATGTTCCTTTAAGAACCAGAAAAGTACCCTGCTTTTAAAAGGAAAAATGTTCAATAGATCAAAGGTATGTGTCTTCACATACTCTGTATGAGTGCCTGTCTACTTTTTGACTTCCTCGGACTCCCCATCTTCCTCTAACATGTGCAAGGAAGACAAGCTGTCAGTTTTATCTTCTTATCTGTGGCATGCAACCTTCGCTGTCCTTGTATTTATTCATCCCGCACTGTCAGCAAGTGTCCCCAGATGCCTCTTTTCTTTTTAAAAATGCTTGCCGAATGTGTAAACCATTAAAAGGAATCTGTCGGTCGCACAAGAAGTTTGAAAAGTATGAGGATGATAGCCTCCACATCCATGCGACACATTTCAGCACATAAGAATCGACATACTATCCTTGACGGTGCGGCTTTCCTCCGTTGTGAGGATTGCTCTCGACACCCGGGTCACACAGTTTCCTGTAAGCAGAGCGCTTCCATGGCATTGCTCGGTCCCTGTGCCACTCCCCCGATGACGAAGAGCATGCTGGCGGTCTGCAGGAGAGCTGACGAACAGCGAGCGGTGGGCATGGCCGCCACATATTCCCAACGTCGCTTGATCGGGTTGTAGCTCTCGACCGAGCCCAATGGTGACGGCTCATTGCCTGCCAAGACATACCATAATTAAAACAAAGCAATGAAAAGAAACAAATCCTTCGTGAAAGCACATTATACATGTGTATAGACCACAGGTGGCAAAGTCGAGGCCCCGGGGCCAAATCTGGACTGCCACATCATTTTATTCAGCCTGTGAAATCAAATGAAGCACATTTGAAAGCAAATTTGATGTTCCTGGATGGCCCATTGGCAAAAGTGAATCCATGAAAGTGCAAAAACAAAGGGTCGATTTCAAGATGACACGTGTTTAAATTTCCCAAGTCGTCAACCAAGTGTTCTCATTTTCCCACTCACTTTATACTTTCCACTTTTCTTGCACTCTCACGGCTCAGGTGTAAGCTAAAGCTGTCATAGTACATCAGGTACGATCACGTCGTGTCCGTTTCCATGGAGACTCGCATCATACGGTGAGGTTTATTGTGCGATAGTGACGACATTGCCGGGACTACTTGATGATTTGTTCTTTTGATGAAAACACACACGCACATGCTCTCTTCACGTTGGTCAAAGGCTTGCCGTCATCGCTTTGATTTGTCGGCCCACAGATGTCATGTCAAATCTCCAGCTGCTCCTTTTTTTCTCTTCCGTGAATCCCATTCCTCATCTGGTCCTTCCTTTTTGTTGTTTTTTTCTCAAGTTCATTTTGAATTATCCTTTCATTTTACTTATTTGTTTCCTGTTACTGTATTTGTTTCCATCTGTTTCTGAAGTCGCTTTTACGAACTCTCCACTGATCTGAGTCCAATCTCATTTTGCTTCTTTCCTCTCCAAGGACTGTTGTCTCCAATGATCTTCTATCTATTCAGCCCTAGTATTTTGTTTAAATTAGGGCAAGGCGATAAATCAAGAGCGATATTTATGGTGACAGACACATGATTAACATCAACATAAGAAAGATTTGATCAAATAGTCGATTTTCAGGAAGAAAACCATTGGCTCCAATGTACCGTTTACCGTTAGATTTGTTGGACAATCTGAGTACAATAGCGGATTTGGCATGCCGACTCCCCACCCGAAGAAGAGAGCAATCGATATTGTATACTAACAGCATTTTTTGAAGTATAGTATATAAATCAGGATTATTATTATTGTTATTATGTTATATATACAGTAAAGTCTCGTTATATCGATATCGGATATATCGATAGTCCCGGTTATATCGATACTATTTCTATGCACGCACGGAGAAAATTACATGCAAACAGGGTCGGATATATCGATAGTCCCGGTTATATCGATATTTTTTCGGACTCCCTTGAATATCGATATAACGAGACTTTACTATATATATATATATATATATATATATATATATATATATATATATATATATATATATTTTTGCACCATCCACCCAGCCACAGACCACTTTATTGTCATTACGGTCCTTGGGGGGGGGGGGGGGTGATGGAGCCTATCCCAAACATCTTAGGGCACTATGCGGGAGACACCCTGAATTGTTTGCCAGCCAATTGCAAGGCACACAAAGACAAATAACCTGTCATTCTCAAACTCACCCTGAGGGACAATTTGGAGTGTTAAATTAGCCTGCCATGCATGTTTTTGGAATGTGAAGGAAAACCGGAGGACCCGGAGAAAACCCATGCGGGCCCTGGGACATCATACAAATTCCACACATGGAGGCAGGATTCGAATTCACAACCTCTGCACTGTGAAGCCGGTGTGCTAACCACTCGACTAAAATGGCATCATTTCCGGTGGTCTGTTAAGTGACCTTGAGAGTTTTAAAAGTCGCTTGTATATGACACGTATCATTAATGTTATTATTATTTTTATTATTACTATGATTATCTAATTATCTATATCTGTTGTCACACAATGGTTAGGACAGGAACACAGAGTCCTGGAGCCTACACCAGCGATGAACAAAGAAAATGACACTCCGGATTGGTCGCCGGTCAATCACAAGCCACATTTAGAGACAAACAGCCATTAATGCTCACATTCACACCATCACTAGGTGGATTCTCACTTTTATGGACCGACGTCAGCAATGACCCGTTATGTTATTAATGCGTGTGTATATACGTGTGTGTACATTAATTAGAATAGAAATTCATTTAACCTTTTCATGCACCCCGTCAGCTGATAGCATGATAAGCTGTCCACTGCAGTGACCGTTGTCCACGAAAGGGTTAAATTCAATATCGGGATAAGAAGCTCCTCATTGAGGGGAAGAAAAGCTCATCTCTGATTAATTGCATCGCTTACTCACGCTGTATTTACTTGAATACATTTTGTTCAACCAAGGAGAAAATGCAAAGTAAATGGAAAATTAATTTGAATTTTGAATGTGTCTGAATTTGAAGGGTTCGATTCCAGGTCCATCCTTCCTGTGTGTAATTTGCATGTTCTCTCCGTGCTTGCGTGGGTTCTCTCTAGGTATTTCGGTTTCCTCCCACATTCCAAAAACATGCATGGCAGGTTGATGGAAAACTCTCAATTGTCCCTAAATGGGGATTGTGGGTGCAGATGGTTGTTTTTTTGTGCAGTATGGTAATATGAAATATGACACATTTGTTAACATTTGGCATGTTTTGAATTCACTTCATTTTTGTGTCCCATGAGAATGAAAATTTGAGAAAAGCGGAATAGTGGCATGCAAAAAAGAAAAAAAATGTCCAAAAAGTACTGACCAAGACCACCAGCCGCAATAACCCGTCCACCTAGACAACCAGCTACAAAATCCGCCCTTTTCTCTCGCATCTTTGATGTTCGACTGGGTTTGATCCAGAGGCCTGACAAAGGTGAGAAAGAGGACAAATAGATTAATCCCGAGTTATCGTTTTTACCAAAGAAACATATCTAGGTTTTACTTTGCAGACCTTGCGACTTTCTATTTCAGACTGTCACTCACTCCTCCCACCCAATTAATCAAAACATAATAGCTCAAACTAGCAGAATGTCATTTTTGATATGACTGACCCGGAAGCCAATAAAACCTAACAGAGATTCTCTTTTTGAATTTCTCTTTGCTCTTTTTCAGATGGATTCCGAAAAAAGGTGCAAGAGCTCAGCTGTTATCTCATTTGTGCATCGCACTTACAGCCTGCGGAGACTGACTTCCTATGAAAATGGTGACGTTTGGAACACAACACAAAATGCCCGGCGTGTGACCCGCATTGGCAACAACCATAACAACAGCAAGATTTATTTTCTCAAAAAGAGCAACCTTTTCATCCATTTGAGCTCTGTGCATGCAAACAGCTGATCATTTCCTGTTGATATTTCTCCAAATCTACTGTGTGTAACCACCCCAAGATAATCTTTGGGTCGTCAAGGCCGCTCATGTGAGCAGATAACTGGATGTGGTTGGACAGTTGCAGTCAGAGGAAGGAAGGGCGATGCCACGATGAGTTCTAGAAAATATTTTCTGCCAGATCAAGATCGCAAAGTCAGATAACAAAATATCATCACGATCGCTGTAATCCAAATGCATTTGGACAACTGCGGAAATGCGGGTGAACTTAATCCTCTGATGTTATTGATCAACCTGTGATCGAGTCACTAATTTGCACCACTTATGATAATTAAGAGAGGTTCCAAAGTACTCCTGGTGGACGGGCACCTTGTACATGTATTTGACTCCACGTGAGGATCCAAAAGGGACATTCGTTGGACAGATGATCCTTGACACAGCAATTACATGCAACTCGGTCATCTCAAGCGGTGCTGCGGGGGACGTTCGAGAGAGCGGGGTGCAAGAAATGCACTTTGCACCATTCTGCTAATGGTTACATTTGGTCATGCAGATGTGCCTCGAGGCTAACACGATAAGTACAAGTTGCCATCAATCGTTTCCACGGTCACATGGCGGAACTCTGCGTGATAAACACATTACAGTGGAATACTTTGAATGGTTTTCAATGCCAGACATGTGCAAAAATGTGTCCACTCCAGTGCCAGGGTTTTTGTTTTTATCATTGTCACTCGAATTCCAGGACCCGCAGAATATTGACTTTTAGGACTACATAAACATTCAGTACAGCGTTAGAAACCTTAGACCACATGTGTCAAAGTCAAGGCCCGCGGGCCAAATCCGGCCCGCCACATCATTTTTTCGGCCCGCGAAAGCAAATCAAACTTGTTAAATTCCATGATGATTGCTAAAATCTGAGCCAAAATTTCATATTTTTGGATGTCAACCACAATAAAAGTCATTATTCTTGACTTCAGATTTGAAAACGAGTTATTCATTAATTTGCTGTGTGCTCTATATGTAATATTTGAAGGGATTTAAACATTCTAATGGGTTCCCTAAATTCATAACGGCCCTCGAGAGGAAACCATAACTACAATGTGGCCCGCAGCAAAAAATGACTTTGACACCCCTGCCTTAGACTGTCTTCTTTCAGAAAAAAAGAGTTAATTCCTAAAATATATGGGTCTGGGGTAATATAAGCTTTGATAGCAGCTGTACAAAATATAATACAATACCTACATATTGGATTATATAGCTTTTTAACGAAGGTTGAAGCTGGAACAAAGTGCTAACATGGACAAAAGGCAAATGCTGCCCTTGAAGGGAAAACATTGCCAGTGGCCATGGCCAGCGCTTTATCAACACCCAAGCATGAAAAAACAAAACCTGAACAAATTCGGCAATGGCGCAGTACGGCATATTTTCAATTCTCGAATAAATTTGTGAATGGCAGCGAACGAGTTAATTTGACCCCAGAGCCTACAAGCTAATCCTCATTCGGATGCATGAGACGACTGCAAAAAAAAATCAGTCATTCCAGCCTCCCGAGTCTTGTACGAGAAGTGCGAGCTTGCTAAAGGAAGTGACAGAAAACCTGAGTTCAGCAAATTGAGCGTTAGAGCCCAATGTGTCGGGATTCCCTATTTGCATCTGTTCAGGTTGTAGGTCAAGTATGTGTGAATTACGACCACTGTACAGCATGAAATTAACTTCTTACCTTAAATTGGTCAGAAAATTATTATTTACGACAAATATCGGCAATAAGTTCATAGATCTACGCTAGTGATGCATACACAGACGGAAGAAGGTTCAATGAACAAATTATTTCTTCTGGATCGCGTCGAAAAAAGAAGCGAGTCAGACAAGCAGGTGAAGCTGTGTATTAAGTCTTATCGGCTGTTTTCTGCAAATATAAACCAATTTCTTTCAGTAATAGTAATTACGTCGCATATACATTTTGTTGTCCCCAAAATATTGCGTTTGAATCTGTTACCGCTCTCAGTCGACAAAGTCGTTCTTTCAGCAGATATTTATTTGGGTCGTGATTCATTAGGCACACTGCGCTGGCGATGCAAGTACGGTTTTGTTGCAAAGAATGCTGCTCTGACAAAATAAATACAGAAATGAACTAAAATAAAATTAAATAACAATTTCACTGCATCCCATCTGACCTCAAAGTTCGGGTCAGCAATGCCTAAGAATCAAAGCAGATTTTTTTGTTGAATGCAGTGACTCCCAACCTTTATTTAGCAAAGACATATTATTTTATATTTGAAAAATTGAATGCAGCACCACGGGAAAAAAAGCGGAATAAAAAGAGGATAAACATATCCATGGATAGCTTTTTTGGCATATAATAGGTAATTTATTTGTTCTGTCGGTGACACTAATACTTTGTGTTGGGGGAAAAATATCACTTGACTAAAAGCTATAGTATAAATACCATAAAATAATACTTGATGACAACCATAATTTGTACAATCTGTGTCCAAAAGCAGTCGTGCATGAGCGTGTCTCTTTTGCGGTAAACGCAGAGGGAATTTCTTAGAAAGTGTACAACACAGAGCTTTGGCCACAAAGGGGAAACAGCATCAAGGAAAAAAATCAGAAGAAATATGTTTGAGACAAAAAGACGACCAAGGGAGAGAGTGCAAATATGCCAACCCACAAAGAACAGATTTAGACTTGTGAGTGTCTGACAGCAGCCGAGGGGCGTTCTTGCTTCTGACAGTATGTACCTCTGCTGTCTCCTCTCTCCACAATTCTTACGTTGTAATTATTTAGGAGACGGCGGATGTAATCAGCGGGAACAAATTTGATACACTCTCTAATCATGGGATAATTCTAGCGCTTACTCTCGTGAAACGAACAACAGTGAGGATGAATACGGTTGTTTAAAAGCGCACGTGGATTGCACTGAGAAAAAAAAGGCACTTTACAACTTGTCTGGGCTTGATTTGTGTGATTTTTAATTGCCAGATTTGAATTCTATGCATACACATTGTCAGCAGTGAAAGATAAAGAGGGGCGAATTGAAGTGGCCTTACAATAATTAAATACATGTGATTTAATAATAAAGAAAAAAAACAATATTATTAAATGAATGAATAAATAAACAAAAACAATAAAAAACGAATACAATAGAAATAAACATACATACAAATAAATATATAAATACATGTGATTTAATAATGAATAAAAAAAAACTATATTTTTAAATGAATGAATAAAAAAAATAAAAATAAATAAACATACAAATACAAAACAAATGATGGTTTACCAATCGAGTTATGGAATTGTCTCAGCTCATGTATTTTGTCTTTCTACTATCATTCCTTTCATCACTTATGAAATGTAAATTTCTCCACTGCGAGACTAATAAAGGCAAATCCATACATGCATCCAATAATAATAATAATAATAATAATAATAATAATAATAATAATAATAATAATAATAATAATTTCATGAAAAGCGCCTTTCAAAACTCTCAAGGACACTTTACAGTCACAGGATATTTTTTTCTGCGGGTGAGCAGCGGCAGCCACACACGCCAGCGTCCACTCAAGCCAGAAGTAACATAAAGTAAAAAATAATTAAATAAATAACAAATAATATGACACAGGAAAGAAAGAGAAAAATATTCCTAAGACACCTTTTTGTTTTCTTTCTAGCAATCCCAGCATTTTTCAATGCAACATTCCAAAGGCTTTGCGTGTCTGCAGTAGATCGACGGTCATGTCAAAACCCTCACAAGTCAAACATTTTCCTCGACATGACACTTTACAGTTGAGTTGAGTAAAGTCAAGGCCCTTTTTTATATTTTCAAAGAATGAGTCCTTCGAACAGTCATGTTGGAACAGGTGATTTATTCATCCGTGCGCTCCTCCTTTTAACACACATGGAACCAATAACTCAAGGTCATGATTCCATTTGCATTCAGCGCAGACACTGGAACATTAGCATGTACGCCGTCGTTATCATGAGGAATATTTTTGCGTCACATTGCACCAAACTGACAGTATTTCGATCTCTGTGATTCTTTTATTCAAGCCACGCAAAGCTGCTATTTTATTTTTACTCCATGTTTTTTTTTATTACACTGGGTGGGGAAAAAAAATCAACAGTGTCCAATAAGTCAACCACAAAAACACACAACATTTTTGCCGCGGGGATTTTCCGACACTACGTGCCCCATGCAGCACAGGCATTTCCAACTTGCATTAATGTCTGTTTTACTGTATCGAAACTTCAGCGCCAACATTGGTGGAAAGTTGACATTGCAGTCAATAATGTCTTGGCAGGCGTCACCACAACGATGACATCATTGGCACAGTTTGAACACCAGTTGTCACAATAGAGTGGAACAAAATCATTTTGAGTTGTTACGTACACACGTCTACAAGAAATTTGACTTTAGCATTTGGCTCACCAGGGTAATGGACAGAACAAAGACACACGGCTACTTAAAGCATCCCTGGAGCAGTTGTAAGCTTATCTACAGTGTTGGTCTTAAACCCAGATCCCCTAAGTGGGAAGCGACAATCTAAACCATTTTCACACCAATTATTTTCGTCTGTGTCTGGGCCCAGACGTGACTGGGAATTGGGGTCTTGCAAACCCACAAGCATATTGCTGTTTATAAATCAAAATACAGGTGGAGTTTAACACATAGTATATATAAAACCACTTATATTGCGATATAACTCCTCTGGATTCATAATTTATGCAAATGCACGCCTTGAAATCCTGATAAGTCATGCTTGTTTTACATTTCTTTGTATATGATTGATTGATGATCAGGAATACCACAATTAAATTCCTGCTATAGCTTCAGCAATTGTCTTTTATCTTCTATTATTATGTCTTTGCTAGGTGCTTATGAATAAAATGTATGATTATGATTATTATTATTAAAATAAAATACCGCCCTGCAAGGAAACGCAACAACTGGCATCCCCCAAGTGACTTAGCATTGCCATACAAAAGCATACACATCAAGAAAATATATGATGTATTTCATCTTTAAAAATGGCTTTCCTTTTGGATTTTTTTCTGTCTAAAATGGCAATAGACAAATCTGACATGCCAGTTATGGAATTCAAAATATTCCACCGGTTTAAATTGATGCCATTATCAAGTTTAACTCGAAAATAACAATAGCATGCAAAACATGTTTACTTTGCTTTTTTCCTTGTGGTCAACTTTGTGCATTTTTCTTCATTGTGTGTGTGTTTTTTTTTTTTTTGTTTTTTTTACTAGGATGAAGATCCTGCAGGCTGAATAGCAGCGGAGAAAAAACATTTACATGCAAATCACCTCAATTACATTTCAGACGCTATTAAAACGAATCTACTCGCTAATAGGATATGAAAGAAGAGCTATAAACTCCGCTAAAGACCATCATCACAGTAAAATGTTCTTTCACATCAGGTAATGTTGCCTCAGCCACAGCGACAGTTAATCATGCAGACTATATTGAACTTTGCCACTTTGTACTTTTATTGACGCAGTAGTACCTCTACTTACGAAATTTTATTAATTACAACATTTTTTAAGTAGGGACGCATTTTCCATTTAAATGTCCTTATCCAAATTTAGATATAAAAATACAGCACAATATGTAACAAACACATTAAAATTAAATTCTTGCAAAATAAATGACAGTGGCGCATGAAGTAAAAAAATGATGGATGTTGTTTTTTGACCTCTTTCATTCATGTTCTCTCGCAGGAGTGGTTTTGTCTGCTGTTTTGTCAAGAATTGATTTGAGGGTGTTTGTTTTTGTTTTTGTGGGCTTTTAACGCTCCTTTAAAAATTTCCAAGGCAAACATCAGCATAAAAAGTGATCACCCACTGGTGAACACTTTTTCTGGGCGATTCACATTTACCTAAAACTATCGGAGCGTCATGGCCCGAATTGCTTTAATAATTATCTATCGATTTATCTATCGACTAAAATAGACGAGTCCAGTAGAGGCCCCTCTTAGCCAATGGGATGTCAGGATAATGCTTGGTCTTAGCCAATGGGTGGACCAGCTACAAATTGCATTCAGGAAAATGTATTCGTACCTTTCCTATCTTGAAATTTCATTTGTAACAAGAGGCAATGTTTTCCCATTGAGTCATTTTGTAACTTGAAAATTTTGTATCAAGGGACGTTTGTAAGTAAAAGTACCACTGTACTATGCTCGGTACTATTTGAGATCTACGCTTGTAATACTACAGCTGAAAGCAAATTAAAAGGCATGCACCTGATTTTTGCTTCCCATTTACTGCAGGGTCCATTTAATTGTGATTGCTGGCTCACATCCACCTTCTGCACATTCCCTTCTTAATCTGACGCATCAAAGTGGTGACCTTTTTACTACCGAGCCACCTTCTTTGACTTTTTCACTGCCTTTGAACTACTGCTGCTCCTCTCCTTAAACAGCTCATTGCCGTGCCGACTTATGAAAGCAATGTCCCGGCGGGAAGTGACGTCTTTCCTCATCATAAATTCAGAAATTCAACTAACATCAATGTCATCATTCAAATTCTCCCCTCTAGTGTATTTTTACAGCTCTGCCAATCCAAGATGTGCAAATGGGCAAGGCTGTACATATTGTGACAGCTTTGAGGCACCTGTATGTGCTTCCTGTCATAGATATGGAGAGAAAGGGCTCTTCAGTCAGTGCTAGGCTATTATCCTTTAAAGCTGTGCGCATTGAACCTGACAGAGGATTAACCAGCAAAAAGATAAATCCAACGAGATCAACTGCCATCGGGCAGAGGGAGGTGCGAAAGAATGTGCCGTAGCTAAGAAAACGGCTTTATTTCTCCTCATTTCATGCATAGGGATTTTTTTTTTCGCACTGGAGCGAGGACATCTTTTATAGTAACTCGTCGACGCACGGTGCTCTTCATCGGCAACAATGAAGGTCACTTCCCATGTGTCGGGAAAATCCCCCAAACACCAAGTCAGAAGCCAACAGCGCAGTTAGTTGGAAAATACAGTGGTACAAATACGTCTTGACGTGGTTAAAGGCAGTAAGCTGAAAAAGAGAGCGATCACGCAATGTTCCCATTTCGAACCCTCCAACTTCAGCAGAGGCGCATGCATTACATTTTTTTCCGAATGAGTTTTTTTATTTGTTTATTTATTTTTATCTTTTCCTTGCCCTCTCAGAGGTTTAAGCTCTGGGGATGTCATTAATATTTGTCAACTGTGAGCTTGTGAAGCCCTTTGAGATGCCTCTGTGAAAAAGGCCTCTGTGAATAAATTGGACATGACAACGAAGAGGAAACCAGACTTCATACATTATTCTTCTCATTTACAACATGACATCATTCATATTACGTCAATATTGAGCCATCTCTCCTTCGATTGTTCGAAATCCACAAAAAACAAATGCTAAATGTTTTTTTTTTGTCATCTTGGCGCCTTGAAAAGTACTTTCGTTTTGGATAAAGTCACAAAAAAAAATGATTATGATATGAAAATGATATGATTTGTTTTTAATCATAATTGATTTTGGGATAAAACCTGGGATAAAAAAAATACACTAATAAATAAATACATTGATAGATAAATACATAAATAAATATAAACAAACACAGAAATAGATAAATAGGTGAATGAATAGGTAGATAAATACATATTCAAATAGATAAATAGACGGATGGATAGATAGACAAGTATGCAGACAGATAGATAGAGAGATGGAGAGATCGATAAATGTGTGTATGTGGTTATTGTGATTGCATTTCAGCTTGTCCAATCAATCATAAAGGTGACGCTACCGAGCTTGCATCCATAATCAGAACGCAGATGGCCATATATTTTGGGTGTCCCTAGTTTTGATTGCAATGATGTCAGACGACACAGCCAGTCGCTTGAGAGTGATTGTCCCCGGCGGTAACAATACTGCTGATAAAACCTTGCCACAAGCTACCCCAATTTGTCAGAAGCTTTGAAGATAAAGTCCGTGATTCACAATGCCATGAAACACACCTAGCCTTTTATATATTTTAAAACTGCCTTTAAGTCAATATTTACTTGCAACGCTACTGCATTTGCAATCATCATGCTCTTCATGTGTGGATACATATTTTATGCCGCTACACAGATATGCATATTGATGTTTGGTTGATCTATGCAGAGAACAGTTGATCATAAGCATGAGCTCACACATATTCCGACATGCCTGCATGTCGGAAAAGTGTAGGCTGGTCCTAAATGTGTACCTCCATTTGTGATTTGTGCATGCAATCACTCAAAGTATCCTTGGCTGCATTTTTTACATCAAAGGTGGCGTTTCCACAAACGCTATAAGGAATCCGTTTTAATCTGCTGCCACTGTTAGCAAATGTCTGAAACTTTCTGGTTTGGTTTATGTGTTGAATTGACAGTCAAGCGGCAGGGAGGTTTTGTCATTGCCATTTAACATTAACATTCAAAGCCTGGATTTCTACAATCATTGTACCTTTTATGTTCCACTTGAATTATACACAAGGAAGAATAAACTTGTTGGCAGCTTTGGTCCAGTTATGAGATGTAATGGAGCAAACCATTTTGTTATTTATTATGGATGCATTTATTATGGATGCACATAGTGCCCTCAATATGGCACCAAAGCACTTCTTATCCGCTTTGGCATCCGTTTTGATGCTCTCTAACTCACCCGTGCATAATCCGCTTTCATTTGGATCCGATTATGGGCAGATCATGCTCTTACTTATGTTAATATGCTCCAGGCTGGTTATATTTCTTTTCTGTCATGTCAGGAAAAACTCGAATACCTCCAATGATCAAACATCTCATTACAAATTGTGATGCATACTGTGTATCAAGCAATTTGTTTTTTAGTTTGTGATCGGATGACAAAGGCTGACCAATTCAAATACCACCGCTGGCATCATTGCTCACCTTCTAATTCAATAATGTAGTTAAAAAGAAACGACTCACTGTTAAAACACATCAAACGTATAAACTATTGGATGAAATCATTTTTACATAACAACCTCTGCTCTGAACAGAAATCGATGGTCAAAAAGAACCACAAAAAGCGACACATGAACAAAAGAATCGCTTGCAAAGGCAAGGAAATAGTAAATCCAAGAATATACTGTAAGATTCCCAATTTCACAAAACAAAAAAACGAAACAACAAATACAAGACAAGTGACTACAAAGCAAAAACCACAATGACAAGACTGAAAGGTCAAGAAAACTGTTAGGGTAATTCGCCATACAAACATCTCTAAACATCGCTCTGTCGTCTTTGTTTACATTTTGAACTTCCTCATACGTCATATCCTGTCTTCCTTTACACGAGGTCGCGTTTTCATTACGTCACATCCTGTCGCGTCATTACTATGCGCCGCATAAATACTCCTGCAGCCCGTTCGTCTGTCTCTCTCTCCTGCTCCCTCCGCGGCCGATACCACGATGTCCCGTGCTCTCCCAATTAAATCAACTTTCTGTTCAAGACCTGGCTCCCTGATGATTTAACCATCGATCTCCATCTACACCCGTCGAAGCAATGAACCAAGGGCGAACGATAAAAAATAACCCAACAAAAACAACACTTGAGCAAAAGCAGCAACTAGGTCAATTATCAGATAGAACCTTGCCGCTTAGAGAGCTGTTAAAATACATGACTTAACGTGATGATCTAATTTGCAGCGTGTGTGCACATGTGGGGGGAAAGCCATCCGCTGCCACCTGCTTGACACACACGCTGCATTACAGCGCACCGTTTTAAAGAATGAAGTAACAAGTCCTCCTGATATTTTCTAACTCTTACCCAGAGTAGATTTGGTGCTATCATGACTCAACAAGAATTTTTTTAGCCAACCGTATTCGCAGTTTTGACCCAAATGGTAAAATAGAATATAGTGTTGGTGCGACAAGGACGCGGAGATCTAAAAGAAGCCTTTTAAAAGCCAAATCGTGGCACCCCCTTCTTCATGTGGTGCCCCATTTACCTTGATCCAGATCATATTCCTCCATGGTGCTGACAAAGTGAGGTCTGGAGTAGAAGTTGTGCGGTCCCGGCTGCTGCAGCCCCCCCAGGCTAAATAGGCTTCGCTCATTTGTTGCGCAGCAAGAAAAAGCCCTGCGGCTCGGAATGCAGGGGTAGCGTGTCCAGCTCTTCATCTCCAGATCGAATGCCTCCAACGCAGTCACCGGCATCTTTCCTTGACGACCACCTGGGAATATTTTTTTTTTCAGTATTCAGCTTGCTTCTAGGCGATCATGCATATGGTTCAAAATACTTGTAAGCAATCACACGGTGGATGAGTACACCAAATACAATAGTTCGCTAACCATTTGGGAATCATTTTATATGCGATCAATTAGTTTACTGCTTTGGTGAGCTGACATGCAAAGAGTTGTGGGCCATTTTCAGTGAAAAACTAACAATCAATCAATTTTCTAAAGCGCCTGTTCTCATTAAGGTCGCAGGTGCACTGAAGCCAATCACTGCTAATTCCAAGAAAGATGTCCATGTCCATCTGAGGAAACAGCAATAAAATTGAAAGAAAAAGCAAGTGACCACACCCACTACGGCTGTGATTTCTTCATTGCTTTAAAAAAAAAGAAACGTGAAAACGGGAGTCTTAGCTGAAGAATTTGAGAAATAAATTTGAAAAGAGATTTGACGAGGAATCTGCCTTTTTCTGGAAATTTAAAGGACAACCGACGTCTCCGGACAAGTTGTGTCCATAATTTGTAAAATGGCTTCAAATGACTTTTACTTAGCGTATTTTACAAAGATTCCACCGCATATAGCTATATTTTACGTTTTAAGACTCGCGCTGAATATTCCGGAAGTCCGGAGTTGGTGACGAGTCCGTACGTGACGTCACTGAAGGAACGCCCCTGACCGAAAAAAGGACACATTGTAGCAGTCCTTCCATCACGTCAATGTATTTTGCTGTACTTGTTTGGTCTGAAAACCTCATGTTGCACCAAAAAGCCGCCAGAAGAGGGCGACCAAGCTCCATGGAAGGAATTTATCAGGGCTGATTAACTTACACGGACCTCTGCCGCCATCTTCTGCATTTTCTGTGACACCACACGTCAGTCTTGAGCCATCAAAACGACCCAGAAAACCTTCTTTAATCGATTGCAAACATGTATGCTTTCCTCTTCAGAACTATTTGAATCATATTCATAACTGGATGTGTAACAAGAAAGCATATTCTCCAAATCTGAAGCCATTGTTTTGATTCTCCAGCAATGCAAGACATCTTGGCGTGACGTCACGAACTGGGGGCGGGACTTTCTGAAAATGCCCAATTCACACTCTTTTTTTTGTTGCAGATTTTGGACACTTTAAGTCATTTTTATTGGTGTTTTGCGTTTGAATAAAAATATCATACTGCGTGTTTTGGGTATTTTAGATGCTATAAAATGTTTTTCTGATGTCAGTTAGGAAACAAAAAAGTGATGTCGATTGTCCTTTAAATTCATCACCATAATCCACACTGACAAACACAAAATAGATGACAGCCAACGTCTTGTGTTCCATACACACATCCATCTTCCCTTTCTTTTTTTTTTTAATTTAATGTCATGCTTGCATTAATCCCCTTGAAGTCCCTGAAGTCGATTTGCCACTTTGAGTCGAGTGAAGGGACATTCATTTGGACCGAAGAACGGAGAGTTTGATCCTCTCAGGTTGTCTTGTATGAATCATTTGAGTCATGACAGACAACTAATGAAGGCTGCGAAATAAAAGCGTGGGGAGCTTCAAGGAGTGCAAGAGCATCGGAACATGCAAAGTGATAAGAACGGAGAAGGGCCAGACTGCAAATTGAAGAGACTGAAGGGGGAGGAGATTGACTGTCAAAAAAAGAAAAAAAAGTGAGACAAGTTTGAAATGCGTGGGACGGATAACAGCCAGCGATGTGAGAGAATAAAATGGCTAGATTACAGTGCAAAAAGCTCCTTATACAGAAGAGTCGGAAATAGAACGGGCTTGATACTGTGTAATTACAACGTTTCTTATATGTTGCACATTAAAAAGACGAACCTCGTGTCATCTGTCTCGCACGCTATCCTGACAAAGATGTTCAACTGGGCGTGGTGCCGCTCATCTCTTCAGAGAGCCTGTCGAGGCAACAGCAGACAATTTGTGCTGACATAAGCACAGCTCCATCACTCCGCTGCACTTACCTACGCCGCAGCGTGACGCTCAATTGTGCCATGTGTTCTGTGATTTAAAACTAAGGGTGGATTCGTTGCAGGAACCTGCTCATACATCTCTTCTTGGCGGCTGAACTCATGATTCAAAACCAGGAAGAATGTAGAGGGAAAAGAAGAAGCTCTCGATTTAACCGTCCATCTACTTTCCTACCCTTCATCTACGCTCACACAATTTACAATCTCACTCTAACATAAATAACCACGACTGAAATGAGTGTCTTCTCCCTTGAGCGGAGGTGGATGAATTGATAAGATCCAGATAAGATCACCCCATTGGTGAAGTGTTCCGGGTGCACACTGCCTGGACACGGTGGTGTTTCCCAGCTGACCTTGGAAGACCTTGGCGTTCCAACAGAAAACCGAGAAAAGAGTGCTGGGGAGAGGGAAGTCTGACCTTGGGTGCTAAAGCTGGTGCCTCGACGACCTCACACCGCAAATGCGGAAGAAAATAATGATGCAGATGATAATAACAAAAGCATTTTGTGGTGTAATGAACTCATTCACTGACATTCCCAAATGTATTCGGTAATTGAAAAGCATGATGTGGAGCGTCATTTCCGAATTAGTTTGGGTTTTAGTTTTTCTTACACGGGATGCTGTTAAAGCGCTGGTCAACATGGCCTTTTGTCCACGTTGGCGATTTATAACAGATTCAGCTGTTGTTGAAACGCTATATAAATCAATTTGTATGTATTGTATTTTGTACAGCCGCCCCCATTTCAAGCTCAGATAACTCCAGACCCATATAACTTAAGAGTTAACTCATTTTTTTCTAATGAAAGAAGAGAGTCTGAGATTTCTTACACTGCATTGAAAGCTTGTGTAGTCCTAAAACTCAATATTCTGTGGGTCCTGCAATTCGAGTGAAAATAAAAACCCTGGCACTGGAGTGGAAATATTTTTGCACATCGTATGGCAGAGAATGGGTTAAATATTGAGTTGAAAATGAAAGTTTCATGAACACCACTAGCCCCCACCCCCCCCCCCCCCCCCCCACCACCACCACCACCCCAAAACCACCTACCCATGATGTAGATTTTGTTTCCTTTTACAAAGGGCGTGGCTCCATATCGTGGTGTCGGCATTGAGGTCAGCGGCTGCCATTGGTCCTTTTCTGCCTCATAAACTCTCACCAGGGCCTGGGGTGTGATGTCTGGCCCCATGCCCCCCAATGCGTACACCTTGCCATCTGCAGAAAGAAAACAAAAAAAACAAACAAAAAAAAGATTGCACCGATTTCCTCATCAATAAAAATGAATGTACACTTACGGTATAAAACAAGGTGCCGTCACTCATATTGTGAAAAGTGGTCACAACTTCCCTCATATGATCACGTTTCAGTGTTTCTGTCGAATATCATTTGACAATTTATTGTCCGTGTATGTAAACAATGTGGAGATTTATTAAGACAATGAAATCAAGCCCCAAATTATTGAACTGAAACATTGTATGAATATTTCTGTGTCGGGCGACCCCTCCTCTATCATATATGACATGCCTCTTGCCCCATTAAATAAAATAATCATTGTCTAAAGTGGTGTAAATATGAGGAAACTGTAAAGACATCAGAATCAGAATCATCTTTATTGCCACGTATGTAGAACACACAAGGAATTTGTTTCCGGTAGAACACGCTGCACTAGTATCGTTGTCAAAAAAAAAAAACTGCACAGTGGCACTATACAGTTCCATTTTGGCTACTGTTGAAAATCCCTATCCTGCAGGGTCAGTTATTAATACGACTTAAAAAAAATGCGAGCCAAATGCTGCGCAAGTATATCTGGTAAGCCTGTTGAGAAAATGCAAGGCCAGAAAATCGAATAAGTTCACAGGACAGAGAGAAAGTTGGAAGGGAAGATGGAGAGTGGGGTTAAAAAAATAATCCACATTTTAGATTAGCGTTCTGTTCGTGTTTGGTGACTTTCCTAATGCGAGAAAGTGAGTCACTGAGCGAGGAAGACTGCCCAGTCACGCAGGCGGACGACACAGCCACCAAGCTGTGGTTCAAACTGTGAAGAATTCAGCACAAATAAATCTGTCACTCACCATGACTGTGATTGCCGCCAACATTAGCATTTACTATGGGGAAGTAGTTCCTACCCTCACTGTTACACAATCTGTATGGGGAAGGTGCTTGCATGTGGTTCAAGATGGGCATTTAAAAAAAATGTCTTACTCAGTCCAGAAAAGCTTTTAGCGACTTTTAGTTGTTTCGCCCCCCCGCCCGCCCGCCCAAGGAGTTCAGCGATGAGCAGACCATCATTTCAAACGGATACACTTTAACCCTTTCGCGGACAGCAGTTACGACAGTGGACAATTAGGTTATTATCAGGTGACAGGGTGCATGAAAGGGTGTATGAAAGATTATAAACTCAAATGAGCATTTCATAAATTAAATAAACAAATAAACACAAACAAAACAAACAAGCATAAAACTAAATAAAGAAATACATAACTAAATAATTATTTAATAAAATAATGAAAAGAAAAAATGAATACATTTTAAAAAACAAATCATTAAATAAATGACCAAATAAATAAATAAATAAACATAATAAAAATAAATAAATAAATAATCGGATGCATTGTCCTGTATAGTTGTCATTATTTGCGAATGCGTCAATATACGATGACGCTTTTGTCTGTTCGGCGAATATGCTGCCATTCCCGAATTTATTCGGGAATTGAAAATATGGCATGGAGCACCATTCCCGAATTTATTCAGGTTTTGGTTTTCCTTGCTCTGGTGTCAATAAAGCACTGGTCAGACCTCTGGTAATGTTTTTACCTTCCACGAGGGGGCAGAATTTCCTTTTTTCTCATTTTGCTTTAACAGCTTCAGTTTCAGCTGTTGTTAAAGCGCTATATAAACCAATATGTATGTACAGTACTGTATTATATTTTGTATAGTCGCCCCCATTCCAAGCTCAGATAACTGTAGACCCATATAATTTAGGAATGAACTCTTTTCTGATGCAACAAGAGAGTCTAAGGTTTCTTATGCTGCATTGAATGTGTAGTTCAAAAACTCAATCGTCTGTGGGTCCTGCAATTTGATTGAAAATGACAAAAACCCTGCCACTGCAGGAGACACATTTTTGCACATCATCTAGCAGTGAATGAGTCAAAAGGTCAAAGTTCCCTCAGAGTCCCAGGGTGCACTTCAAAAGGAATTAGATGAACAGCTTTGAATGGTCATGATTTCAGGAATCGGTGACCAACCCCTCAAAGTGGCACACTTTATCCACTGGCCATTGCTCATTTCCAGGTCGAGCCCACCCCCAGGCAGTGTTACACCACGTAGGATTTAAGGCATTCAAGAAAATAGATTTGAAGTTTTTTTTTTCTCTGTTTTTTTGTTTAACCTTTCACAATTGTCAGAGATGGTAATCCAATCTGTGTGTGTGTGTGTGTGTGTGTGTGTGTGTGTGTGTGTGCGTAGGCATGTTCACCCGTGCTCTTGTTTAGACCCAGCCTTGGTTTACTCATGCAATTTACTCTAATTAAGGAAAGCAGGCTATGTCCTTTGCCTATCACCCAGGGAGTCACCATGGCAACCGCAGCATAACCGACAGACTTATGATGGTGTGGCGTTTTGACGGCGCAGTGCCTGTCGACCAAATCCGTTATCACCAAGAGGCAGACCAGTGAGTCACAGGAAAATGTAAATGTGCAGCTTTTTATTTTGTGATGTTGCTTCTCCTCCCAAGCTGCGGTCGAGGAGACTCGATCGAATCCTTTGATCCCTCCGCATCTTTCATCAGTGGCATTGCACGATTGTCTTGTCACTCCCTCCATCATCGCCTTTTAGCTATATGTAACTCCTCTTTGATGCCCGCTTTTCCCAGTATTTGCTTAATTGACTGCTCCGCTTGTCCTTTTCTCAACCTACTTTGTTGTTCCTTCTACTTTACTTTTTCATCTCTGATCGGAAGGCGGGGAGGAGAAAAACACACTTCTGTTATTTTTTGCCCTATTATTATCGCAGCTGTGACCGCAAAGAAAACAAAAAAGGACAGAAAATGACAAATTGCCAGAGTATAGTTGTGACATTTAATGCTTGCATTTGCACAAGTGGAAAATGAGGTTGTCATTCGTTTTGGTTTGCATCGAAACGCTAAATGTGACATGGGTAAGATAGGATATGTGAAGGATCAGGTGGGAATCGGGCATCACTAATTGCATTGTCAATCCAGACTTGACGCACTAGGCCTTTCTAATCTCCACGGTCACAAGAGTCATGGTCATCACGATGTTGCTTAAGCAAACTTGAGTGCCGGTTGTACACACTCCAAGTTTGAATTCACCAAACACTGATCATCTTGATATATTGAACCATTGCGAAAAGTCAACAGTGCTCAGTTTTTTGTGCAGCTGGCAGCAACTGCGCCGACCACGAACTGTCACCTTTAACAGGCTTAATCCTTGATGGTACTTGTGATAATGGAAGGCGGCGCTTGCAAAAATATCCACATCAGAGACATAAAATGAGTGAGGTGGTCATGTTATATGGCATATCACCATCATTTGTATTCTATTCATCTCTTTTTCCACTCACCATGCCCTCCATCGTGTTCACTTGCACAGTCTAATGTGACCAAAAAACAAACACCTATACTGAAAAACTAGTAAAAGATTTTCAATGATAATGTCAGCGTTGTATAGTGTCATCATTTAAGTGGGGAGAGTTTAAAAGTAGTCTACAACTGTTCTGCATGTAACTGAGAAATACAGTATAATATGCCATGATAATAGTAATAATAATCATCTTTATTATCATTGTTATTATGATTATTTGTATTATTATTAAACTTGGTATTTTTTTATTATTCTTAGTTTTCAGATACAAATGGATTGGTAATACAGTAAAGTCTCGTTATATCGATATTCAAGGGAGTCCGAAAAAATATCGATATAACCGGGACTATCAATATATCCGACCCTGTTTGCATGTAATTTTCTCTGTGCGCGCATAGAAATAGTATCGATATAACCGGGACTATCGATATATCCGATATCGATATAACGAGACTTTACTGTAATAACAATAATAATAATAATAATTACTTTTAGAAAAATTTATGAGTAATAATAATAATCATCATCATTATTATTATTGTTATTATTATTATTATTATTATTATTATTATATTAATAACAAAAACAATGACAACGATTATTATTATTATTATTATTACAGTAAAGTCTCATTATATAGATATCGGTTATATCGATAGTACTGCTTATTACGATACTATTTCTATGAACTCAAGGAGAAAATTACATGCCCGCAGGATCGGATATATCGATAGTCCGGTTATATCGATATTTTTTCCGACTCCCGAGAATATCGATATAACGAGACTTTACTGTATTATTATTATTATTATTATTATATCCAATACATTTGTGTGGATGGTTGTTTGCCTTTGTGTACCCTGCGATTGGTCGGTGACCAGTTCAGGATCCACCTGCACATTGTTAACCCTCGTGAGGATAAAGTAGTTCAGATAATGGATGTTTTTGTATAAAATGTGCTTTGAAGAAAATAATTGTTGTTGAAAACATGTGGCAGGACCAAAGTTATCGTTGCTGTTAATGATAAACTGCAGGTGAACTCCTAGTGTTGGATATAGTTGCACTTATACGGATGACAATTTATCAATGGATGATCAATATAGACCCCCTGTAGCGCCCTTTAAAACTAAGAAGACGTGGGAGGGAGCATAACAGCTTTCACCTTTTGGAAGATCAATTGTCATCTTTAGGACATGAAGACAAAGAAGTTCAAACATTTCCCCGTCATCATTTATCACTTCTTGGATCTTTCGTTTTTTTTGCCCTGTCGGCAAATGCATGGCGCCGCAGCCCCCAGCCCGGACCGCCAGATATGGATTAGTGTCAAGTAACGGAGTTAAAACATTACTGTATCGTGCGTCCTTTTTACAGACACTCGATAATAGTCTTGTCCAACCCGCTGCTGTGACAAGAAAAAGGCGCTAAGCGAATTTATTGACTGAGTCAAAAATGGCTGGATGTGGAGGAGCGAGAAGTGACGTAAGACTACTGTGAAAGAAATAAATCCATCAAACTGAAGGTCAAACAAAAGCCTCTTTACAGGATGCGTTTGCAAATTCTGCGACGACCATCGCGGTATGTATCGCTTGCGCAAACGTTATTGTTTCCTGACATGTTCAATTAATAATAACAGCATGTATACATTGAAGAAAACAGGCAATGTTTTTTTTTTTTTAAACATCAGTCACGTTCATTCATTCAGGGAAATTACACGAGGGAGCCAACTGTAATAAGGTTCTACATCATCATAGTAAAAAACAATCTAATCTAAAGATCTCTGACAGCTTCGTAAACTACCTAAAAATGTTCAATGGATTTTAAATTGGTTCCAATTTCAGCCGTTGACCCTGCCTGCAAACGCTTGGCTAATTTCCTCCGCTAAGGATTCAATTGATTTTGTTTGCCTCACCCATTGTGTAGTACATTAGAATTTATTAGTGTCATGGACAAACTATCTGAGGCTTAAAGGACAACCAACGTCTCCAGTTGTGTCCATAATTTGTAAAATGGCTTCAAATGACTTCTACTGAGCGTATTTTAGAAAGATTCCACCGCATATAGCTATATTTTACGTTTTAAGACTCGCGCTGAATATTCAGGACATAACTGTTCAACCAGTATTGGAGAAATTTGAATCATAAGTCCTTTTCGTGCCGCTAATTTGCTCGCGTTAGACTGCTCTTCTTTTTTTTTTTAATTGAAGAGCAATTATTCTGACATCCATTCTTCCAAACTCGCTGCACAATACAGCACTTCACCCATGCGTACTTTAAGGAAAAAAAGGGGAGGAGGTTAAAAATCAAGGAACCCGTGGCTAGCATGAGGCTTCAGAGATAAAAGCTGTTCTATTGAAGTATTTTACCTGTATTAACGAGCGATATTCAAGTGTTCTATAATTCATTTCTCTTGAAATGAATTATAGTCCGAAGAATAGGATGGCGATTGTTGTTGTTTTTATTACATTAGCATAATTGTGTGCATGAGCGATGCGGATATGACAGTCAGGCTTTACTTTCGAAAGACGTCAAATTATGCACTGCCAGACAAAAAAAAAATACATCTTACGCATTCAGCTTTGTTGGACATTAAATAGAGAAGTGATTGTCTGTAATGGCGGTCAGCTTTTCGACAAATGGCCATTAGCTTAAAACATCATGATGTTTAGAAGAATGTGCTTGTTCGCTTTATTTATTCCGGGAAAGTAGAAGTCAGTTAGCAGAAAGACAAGATGTTGGAAATCTAATGGGAGGCAACGAGCCTCCATATTCAAAACACAACTTTTAAAGTACCACACAATGACGCAATGCCATCTTGTCTTACTTAAGTGATAGGTAGCTACATGAGAGGTGTTTTATATCCTGGAATAAATAGGGATAGGGAAGTTAGCAACCAAATTGAATCATTTGAATAGGTCACAGCCAAGTAATGAGCCAATCATGGACCATGCAAACTCCACATAGGATGGCCGGAGCAGGGATCGAACCCACAGCCTCCGCACCGCGAGGTCAATGCACGAATTAGTCGAACCCCGGGCCGCGCGCTAGCCAACTACTTTTCAAAATCTTGTTTTTGCTTAATAGTGTCTTTATTATTCCTGTATGGCTCAATTTTTAGGAAGTAAATAAATAAATAAATAAATAAATAAATTCCAATACAATACATATTAATGACAACATTTCCATGTTAATGAAGATTCCGGGCATAGCCGTTACCAAAGTGGACAGGTTATTATGTTATCAAGTTACATGGTGCATGAAAGGGAAAATATACATTTCCCCTCCTGTTTTAAAAATGTACCTTGTACGTGGATACAATTTTGACGCATTCTTATCCTACTTTTCAAGACAGATGCCTTTCAAGTGGCGGTTAAAAAAGAATCTTCAGGTTGCTTATTCAGACACAAGCACACATGTAGCTCAGGCCTTACGTTGCAGCGCAAGTCTCAGAATAGGAAGCAATCAATAATGAATCAAGCTGTCGCAGAGATCAGCTGCCATCCACTTTTGCTCTCACTATCCGTGTAAATCCTGTAATAAGCGGTCGGGGCTGCAAAAAAATGCGGCTGTCAAGATGTTCCCATTTTTTTCCTCAGTGCACCTGATCCACATCACATGGTTTCTTTTTTTTATGCTGACAGCTTGTTGCAGCATGCACTGGTGCACCAGCCTATGAATAAACATTTTATTCTGGCAGCTAGATTTCCGTTTCTTTTGTGTCACATCTCATCTAAAAATGAACAGGATCGTTACGTACACATGCCCCTTTGCACATTCGCGCCATCCCACTTTTATCTGCAGCATGATATAGTGACTTCTAGCAAACGAAAAAAATGTAAAGATAGCGAGTAACAAATCCGGTACAGTGTGTGCTGCCCTTCATTCCTTGCTCGCATTTATATGAAATTCAAACGTGCAAAGTGACACGCGCAATGTCATACCGTGGTCTCTCGTCAACGATTCATGCCGTGTTGAACAGGTGATGGTGTCATTATTTAGCGGTTAGCAAAATGGTTGCCTAAGGGCCAAATTCAGACCTTTCGTGGGAGCTCCCTGTCCAATAAGTTGTTTTTTTCTATGATGACTTTCTCACTGAGGAGGTGATTACCATGTATAGGTGTATGAATAGCCGCGTCTTCAGGGACGACAGTTTGTGTTATTTTCATTATTTCTGTGTGTCACACGTGTCGGTATTCCTGCATAGAGGGTGTCTCATTAATGCACAAGAAAGAAGGGAATGGAACTTGGTTATAAAGCTCAAGTGTCTCTGGTGTGGGTGGATGGCAGGATGGTCGGAAGGAGAGGGAAAAAGAGTGGGTGTTCCAGTCATACATCCGCACTCATGCACAATCTGGTAATTACCAAACTTACTTCGAGTCCGCTTTGTCTTATCGTTTTTTTTTTTCTTCTTTGTGTCAATTAGAAATGCAGCAATGAATGGATATATACGCCTCCTAGGATTGAATCAAACAGGCAGACGTCCCCTTAGGTTGAGCAACCCTCTTAAATCATGGGGTCATAACTGTTTTGACATCATCTCCTTTTCAGCATCAGAAGGGGGGATGCAAGTATGCTTCCTGCCTGCAGCATTTTCATTTTGTTAAATGGACTTTTACATCATTCTGACTGATATTGTATAGTAAAATATCATGTCAAATCTTGCTCACTCTGCATCCTTTGCAGCTACATTTTACAAGGAGGATAAAACGTGATTGAGCTGTCAACATTTTTTTCCAAGTTCCAATTTTCCTGAAAAGGGTTACATCATGGGTGTCAAACTCATGTTACAATTTCCCCTCGAGGGCCAATATCAATTTGGAGAAGCCATTAGAATGTTTCATGTCTTCCATGTATTACATATACAGTGCACAAAAAAATAATGAATAACTAATTTTCAAATCAAAAGTCAAGAATAATGATTGGTATTGTGGTTTACATGGAACAATTTGAAATTTTGGTTCGGACTTTAGCAAGCATCATGTAATTTGACATGCTTAATTTGCTTTTGCGGGGCAAATAATATGATATAGCGGGCTAGATTTGGCCCCTGGTCCTTGACTTTGACACGGGTGGGTTAGATCATTGCACCAAATGTGAAATTTGATCCATCATTTCATCAAACTTTTTGTGAATCAATGGAATGAAGAAGTCATCGGGGAAAGTGCCTCTGGATGGCAGAACGGGGTAGTGTTCCAGAGGGTGTGTTTCAACTACAGAGGGATCACACTCCTCAGCCTCCCTGATAAGGTGCATTCGGGGGTTCG
This sequence comes from Hippocampus bargibanti, assembly GCF_051943395.1. Classification (NCBI taxonomy): domain Eukaryota; kingdom Metazoa; phylum Chordata; class Actinopteri; order Syngnathiformes; family Syngnathidae; genus Hippocampus; species Hippocampus bargibanti. Next base: position 32,103,447 of record NC_142734.1, read on the forward strand.
AGAGGGGCGGGTCCGTCGGGAAGTTGAGCCTCAGATTGAGTAGGAGCCGGCTAAGCGGCAGAAGATGGATGGATGGATGGATGGATGGACGGATGGATGGATGGAATGAAGAAACGGTAAAATACAGCGACCCAATTACTGTACTTTTGTAATTTTAGTTTAAAAGGTGTTCAAAAAGACCAGTAAATCTCTTTTGTAATCTAAACCATCCTCAGTTATTTCACAGACTGCACATCAATGCCAAACAATGAAGTACTGTACATTTCATTTGCAAGACTGCATGGGTTTTCTCCGGGTATTCCGATTTCCTCCCACTTTCCCAAAAAACATGCATGGCAGGTTGACTGAACAATCAAAACTGGATAGATCTGACACCCCCAGCGCCCTGGGAAAAATCCCATTGCCTAATATGCCCTTTCTATGAGGGCTCGGGAATTGGGCGGTCTGTCGTAATGTATCTCTGTATCTTTAATGTGCTTTACTGTGCATTTTATTTCGCTCTGCCAATATTGAACGTGTGTGTGTGTGTGTGTGTGTGTGTGTGTGTGTGTGTGTGTGTGTGTGTGTGTGTGTGTGTGTGTGTGTGTGTGTGTGTGTGTGTGTGTGTGTGTGTGTACGTGCGTGCATGTGAGAGAAATTATCCATGTATCCTAAAGTCAGGCAGCTAGAACGTCGCAGCCGCTTATCTTTATACGCTAAGCTCGGGCGGGCCTAGACAAACACTGTAATGAACTGGAGCGCTCAAAGGAAGTGAGCTTGTGTTTAACAGAATTACAATACAAAGCCCTCATGCAGAATCCGTAACGCCGCACGGTGATAATAGAAAGAGGGATACAAGTATTCGGGGCGTAGGACTGTGGACAAGCTTGGTCAAACAAGTGGAGGGGAAAGAGGCGGGGATAATGGGAAGGGGCAACGGGCATACCGTCGCTTTTGGTTTTTTTTTTGGGGGGGGGGGGGGGCGTTTTGAGGATTTTTTTACGGGTTGATTGGTGGTACACTGAGTGCTCAGTGACTGCATGAAATGTTGAGCAGCCAAAAGGTGAAGCGGTGGTCTGTGTGATCAAATATGACATGTGAAGAGGAGGTAAAAGGAGACTCAAAAGCCAATGGCAGACATTTCGGATTCATTTTCGTCTGGGTGGAATTGACAACTTGTTGGGCACAACCTATCGAACTTAGAGCTATAACCTGATCCCAAGAGCTTTGAGGGAGACCTGTCCATACTTTTGCACTATGGACAGTTCTTTTTTTTCTGAAAATGTAGTGTCCAGGTGTACAGTTGAGTCTTCTGACACATTTTCTTTTTGACACAACAGTACTGTATGTATTTTTTCCCTGTAAATTTTTGTGCAGTTGTGCATTTCACTCTTCTGAATCATTTTTGTGATAATTTGTTTTTTCCTATTGACCCCCCCCCCACCATCACCCCTTTCAACTTTGTTGTTGTGGTTTGCAAATTTCCCCAATGAGGCTTTCTTAATTTATTGTATCATATCTTTTCTGATCTGTAGCCTAGTTTAGCTTTGTTAGCTTATCGTATATTAGCTTATCTTAGTTTATCTTATCTTATTTTAGCTTTTTGCAGTTATCTTTTCTTATCTTAATTTATTTTAGCTGATCTTATTTTAGTTTATCTTATCTTAGCCTATCTTAGTTTATCTTATCTTATTTTAGCTCATCTTATTTGAGCTTGTCTTACTTTATATGATCTTAGCTTATTTTATCATATCTTATCGTGATGTGAGATGGCATCTCTTTTTTTGCATACAATTCACAGGCAACAACTACCGCAGCCCTGATGGATTAAAAAAAAGGTTCAGGGGCATTCGAGAGGTCGAATTGGTTAGAAAGAGCAAATCTATGACTCACTCAGGGGTGCTGGCAACCCACACTGAGTGAGGGATGTGATTCATTTTTTGAGATCTTAAAAGTGAGGGGCTTTTAATTAGATTTGTCTGAATTCGTGTGTCCATTAGTTATACATAGTGTTTTTCTTTAGTCGCTGATTCTTCTGTTACTGCTAAGCATCAAGGCTGCACAGAAATGTAAAATGTATTCACTTTCAGTAAATAAATAGTGATTAATATTCAACTGTCGTTGTGTTAAACACAATTGCAAAGTGGCCATTAAATGGGAAGTTGTGGGAAGAAAAGCCACGAGGCAATGCAGCAAAAAATTACAGAATGCGACGAAATGTCCACTTCAACCCCTCCCCTCCATCCCTCCCCCGGCATACTCCTTTTGCCGCACACGTAGCGCACTAACGCACGCGCTCTGCTTTTTGTTACCTCGCTAGTCTCTTTTCACAAGTCATCAACCTTAAGTTGCTCTGATTCTCACTTCCTCTGCTGTGTCAGAGAAAAGAGGAACACCTCAACTTTACTCCCGCAGGAAGCGAGCAGGGCTGTCATGTCTCTCACGCATACACACACACACACACACATTCACAGAGACACACACACACACACAGGAGCCCTGCAGGGGGGTGTCAAGTAACTTTCTGGATGAAAACTCCATAGGACATTTGAATTGAGGAGTTGCTACAGCGGCGTATGCAACATTGTGTCCTGCGAGTAGTCGGTAAAACGTTCTCCTGGATGGACTTGTCAGAAGTAAATGAATGCACCACGGGGCATTTTGCTCATGCATGCTATACGTTGATGACAAAGAGTAACGAGAGTTGCCAATCACAGACATCAGTGGTTGGAGCATCACTAATACGCGACGAGAGAATAGTTATTCCCAGCAATTTTGAAATGCTGGCTTTACCAGCTAGAATTGCCTTAGGTGAGCTGATAAAATGTTTTTTGTTTTTGTGTTTTTTGGCATGCAGTCAGAGCGCCAATGGAATGTGGTAACGTTTTCTTTCCCATTGCAATTTTAACGCATAAAACAGCTTTTTTATTGGTAGCCTTCTCACTTTTAGAGAGGTGGGTGTCCGCAACCTTCAAAATGGTCTGCAGTGCAATTATTTCAAAGTGCTTCAAGGCGTTGTGTAGCAAAAGTGCAGATGTCAATTGTCAAAAGTCTCAAACGCCTCAACAAAATCCCTAATTTAAACTTGGACCTTGAATATTTTGTCAGCCACTTTATGACTTTGTACGCATCAGTTACCAAAAATGGTCACCCTATTTTTTTCAGTGTGGCTGTTGATAATACACCCTTGAAATCAACAAAGACAATCGATGTGGCCGAAGACATGGAAGTGTTTCCTTCTGATGGCCTTACTCGCAGATCAACATCTAGAAAAAGTGAAGCTATTTTTGGGCTCGCCTGACATTTCCCACTGGCCTCTCATTGCCCGCCTGTGGAACACGTGCAGGTCAGCAATAAGGACTGTTAGTGCAATCAAAGCTAAAGGTGGCGTATCGATGTTTTTACTCAATATGCCATTGATATTTTAGTCTTAGACAAGGGTAGCACTGCATATTAAATGGCTTTGGAACCTACCCAGGGTTTAATAAAACACAGGAGGCATATAATTGCTCAATGAGTTACCCAAGTAACATTTTGGGATACATTGTAGGTAGAGCGTACTTTTAATGCAACATTTCTTTGTGGTTACGCAAATAAAAAATGGTACTTTTACACAGCTATGTTGATTGAGCAAGATTCCCCTCGCAACATGAATTTAGTCGTCAATAATTACTACAATATTTCGGGTGGTCATCATCCAGATTCCCTGGTTGTGGGCTAAGGTGACATCAGAATCAGAATCATCTTTATGGCCAAGTATGTAGAACACACAAGGAATTTGTCTCTGTAAAACACGCTGCACTCGTATCATCACAAGAAAAATTGAGGCACTATACAGTTCTATTTGGGTTACTGTTCAGAGAGTCAATAGCTTGGGGGAGGAAGCTGTTTAAATTTCTGCTGGATTTCGTGCGCACGGATCGGTAGCGCCTGCCTGAGGGGAGTAGCTGGAAAAGGTGGTGGGCAGGGTGCAGAGGGGCCAGTAGGATTTTTCCGCACACTTGTTTGGCTGGATTTGACCAATCAAATGGCATCAGGGCACATTCACAAGCGCAATCACGAGGTTAACATATTGGCATATGTTCCAGTTTCTCATGTGGCTCATTTGCCAAATTAATTGCATACCCCTACGCTAAAGTAACATGCTAACCACACACGCAATTATACAGCCTATCGTTTACAGATTGTCCTAGTTTAAAAAATAACAATTTTAAATGATGAAATCATGGATTTTCCAATAACATTGCAAATTTAATCTGAATAAATGGACTATGTCATGTATGTCATCCGTCAGCACATTTTTTATACCGCTTATCCAGTATGGCACACGTGAATTTGCTGCAAATGATGTGCATGGACTATTTTGTGTCGTGCAGAAAATAAAAATGGCAAATTGTCGCAAAATCACAAACATTCTGACAATGTAGATGTATTGTAAGCAGTTTTTTTTATTAACAATGTCCCTGTTAAAATAAATGTACCGTATTTTCCGATGTATAAAGCACACCAAAGTATAAGATGCATCCCCAATGAATGTTTTTTTTCTAACATTTTATTTATATAAGGTACACCGGACTACAAGGCGCACCTTCAATGAATGACAAAAGTTTTACAAATATAATAAATAAATATATCAAAGTTTTCCAAATATAAGGCACACCACATTATAAGGTGCTGCAGTAGAGGCTGACGTTAAGCACTACTTCTTCTATGGGGGAAATGGAGTCGACGGCTGTTGCGGCTCGGCTCAATATTACTTCACATCCAAGGCACACCTGCGTGTAAGGCGCAGGGTCATCTTTTGAAGAAAATCAAGGCTTTTGGGTGCGCCTTATACACCGGAAAATACGGGTAGACTTTCTCCCCCAAAAATTCTTGCGGCCTCTGATTTCAAAAGACATACAATTTGTTGTGTCAATATAATGTGAGACGATCATCTATTTATTTTCGCTCCACAGTCATAATGGGCCTCGGGAGGAAAGACAGAACTACGATAATGAGCATGAGTCTCCTGCGACAGGCACACGTGCACAGGAGCACACCTCAACTGACACCATGGACTGGTCACAAGTTAATCACATCTCTACTGACAAAGGTTCACGCTCACATTTAGACCAGTAGTACTGTGTAGGAACTCCACCCACTTTGACTTGGATGTGGGATGAGTGCTCGACGAAAGGTGTATTATTAACGGTTATACTGAAAGAAAAAAAATCAGGTGAAGGTTAATTGCAAGTGATTCGTGTGCACAAACTAATCATAAAGTGGCTGACAAAATATTCAAAGTGGTCTAATCTTAAATTGTGGATTTTTCTGATGTATTTGAGACTTTTGACAATTGACGTCTGCACATCAGCAATACAACACCTTGAAACACGTTAAAAATAATTGCACTGCAGACACGTTTGATGCTTACTGACATCCACCTCTCGAAAAGCGAGAAGGATGAACCAAGGGGACGTGAATAAAGAAGCTTTTTTTATACATTAAAATTGAAAGGGGAAAGAAAATGTTAACACATTCCACTGGCAGTCTGACTCCATGCCCCCCAAAAATCTTTTATCGGCTCACCCAAGGCAATTCCAGCTGGTAAAGCACCAGAAGCGTCTCGCTCATTAATGGTTCTTAGCATTTCAAAAACCTTGTGAGTCTTGATCCAATTATTATTATTATTAATCAATTTGTATTCTCAAGTATTTGAAGGGGGAAAAACGAAATTCCAACAACATTTTTGAGAATAGAATTAAAATGAACAGCTACAGTTAGACACACACATAACTTGTTTTATAGATGCACATCATCCTTCTATGCACTCCTGGGACATTTTTTCTTTTTTTCAAGAGCAATTCATGTATACTTAAAAAGACCCTGCGACTTCTGAGTCTCTTTCTCTCTTTAACTACATCCCATGCTGCTTTACTGTACTTATGAGGATATGCTAATGAAAAATGGACAAGGTGCAGCCATGTTATTTCACTCAGTTGTCCCTCATAAACTCGTGTGATCACACTCAGTGTGTTAGAATTTTTTTTTTTTTTGGAAGAAAATGTACCAGTGAATCACACCTATTGTTTACTTCTGTAATGATGTACTCCTTCTACTACATAATCCACATTCAGAACAGCCATGCTGTGCAGAAATACAAAAGGGTGAAATAAATAAACACTGTGGCTATTACAATAGTTTCCCCATACAAACCACAACATTAAGAGTTTCAAAGTGAGTTGGGCATCATCGAGACTTTCTGCATGCATGCTATCTATATGATAATTCAGTAATATACTGAGATTGTTCTTATTTTCCTTCATGGACTGTCGAGACCGGATGCCTAAATCACCGATAAAATAAGTAACGACGGATCCAAACTTCCGTTCCAAAGAGCCTCTAAAAGAGCATGTTGAGATGATTCTTTTATGGTTGTTGTTGTTTTTTTATTTTTATGAAATACGTCCTTGCTTGTGGATACAAGCGTGATAATTGGATATCCGTGGTTGTCATAAAAAATTGCCGCAAATACTCATGAGGAGGAACTCAATACTCTTTGAGAGAGCTCCGAAAACAGTAGCTTAGCATAGTAAATAGGGTGATCAAAACATGACTTTATATGAGAGGATTTGAATGTGTGTGTGTGTGTGTGTTTCTGTGTGTGTGTGTGTGTGTGTGTGTGTGTGTGTGTGTGTGTGTGTGTGTGTGTGCGTGTGTGTGTGTGTGTGTGTGTGTGTGTGTGTGTGCGTGTTTACTTTAATAGTATAGAGCTGCATTCTGAAATGACCTACGCCCCATATGGATAACGACAAGTCATACACAAGCAAGCATTCTTGAAAAAAATCAATGCAGCAGTTACTGTTCTTGTTTCCGTGCATGCAGAAGCACGCACGGCTCTGTCATGCAAATGCATGATCTTACTGCAGCAACAGCAGCGGCAGCGGCAACAACAGTAGCAGCGATAAGAGTATTTAATGTGCTTTCATTATTCATCTGATTAGCTTCTGAGAGTTCAACGCAATCGGGGCTAAATCATATACTGTACAGCAATTGACTCGCCATTTCCAATAGCAAATATTTGAGAGGAATTTTATTCAGGAATTATCTTGACTTCTATGTTGTTCTTGTCCATTTTAACAAGTTTTATTTTGATGGATAGTTGATGGATAGTTCATGTAAATAACCTTGTTTTTGTTATTGTTTTGTTATTAGGATTTCTGGCCACAGCAAGAGGGGAAACAATGTGGGCGCTATAACTCCATAATTTTCCTCCAGTGGAATCAATAAAGTACAATAAATCCCCTTGATGCCTAAATTTACATCCTAAAAGAAAATATGTATTTCATGTTTTTGCCTTCAAGCAGATGCTACATTTAGCATAGAGGGTTCTTTTTATTCTGGCACACCAAATTGATAGAGAATTAGGATTTGTAAAAATTAATGTTAAGTTTTTATGTTTTTGAATATTAAAAGCCGTAATATACCTGAATGACTTCAATGAAGTAAAGGTCATGAAGCCGTTTATATTTTAGGCAAACATGTACTGAATGTGTGCATGTTATCATCCTACCAGCGCACAAATAATTTCCGATATTTCATATTTGTTTTGTTTGATTATTGTTGTGCTGCAACACGAGGAGTCTTGCAATATAATGTTAAAGTTTTTTTGGGGACAGATTTTTACATTAGTGCTACATTTTCATTGGGCTGGCCAAGAAGAGGGCCATTCATGCTACTAGTGAAGCAGCAGAGAAAGCCACAAGGTGGTTGTGGCTGAAGAGGGCAGATTCGTGGGTTGCTACTGGGACACAAGCCGGGACGTGATCCACCCCGGCTGGGTCGCCTGGGTGAGGGTGTCTGATGTTGCGAGACCCGAAACACCCAATGAATCCAGTATACATCACTGATGATGTGTCCCAGTGCATCTGGCAGATGTATCCTTCAAGTCATATTTTTTTTTCCAATGTAGTGGCTGTTGTGGTTTTGTGATGCATGCTTCGCGGGCCGAATAAAATGATGTGGTGGGACAGATTTGGCCCCCGGGCCTCGACTTTGACGACTAAACGGTGAAGTAAAGTCATTCATGACTATTATGAATGAATGTCGATTTAATTTTTTACTAAAGGTCAAGGGTTAATTAAACTTGGCCAACCATTTTTGAGTAATACGAACGGCTAAAATTATACATTTATTTTGAGCTGATTTTTTTTTCTTGGGCAATCTTTGGCAAGTCACATCCTTGAAATACCGAGTCGCCAGTCAGCTTTTGCCCCGCATTGTTGATTGTGCCATCACCTGTTCTGTCCCAAATCGTCTGCCTCCAGTCGACGATGCAATTTCTATTCCTGCTCTTAACCGGGGAGCTAAAATGCTCCCGTGCTGCTGAGTAATGTGCTACTTGATCATGTGACTCATGGACAATGATCATGCAAGTGGCGTTCAAAAACAAAAAGGCTGCGTTCACAAATTGACAAAAAGAAAAGGGAATATTCCGCTCGTTGTTACTGTTCCTGCAGGTTGTGACTGTACTCTCATCCAAGAAATAATGTAACTAATTCCAATGTCATATCTCTTGGTCTCACATGCCATTACTTCTACTTGATTCTCCTGGTCAAGACACAAGAGTAACACAATTAATCTGTCCTCATTATTTGGACCGTGCTGCGAAAGAAGTAAAATACCCTATCGAGCGCAGATAAACTGTTATTTGCATGTCTGCCAATGAGCCAATTGGGACAAAGGGCAGCCGGTGAGGCGCGACAAGTCAAATGAAATCGTTTTTTTGGCTAATTTAATGTCCTATTAAGAGATTCATACTTCTCAATTACCCTGGAGATAACAGCGAATGTGAGAGTAGCACAGAGAATAGGCGACTTGACGAATAGGGCTCGGATTGCGTCGTTTACTTCGAATAGGATTATTTAGCATTGACACTTTTCTTAATGGAAAGATTTAGCACGTGTTGACACTTCTTTTACAGGGAGAGAGAATAAGGTAACTAAGTGAACGTGACAAGGAATAATGGGGCGAGGAGATAGTGGCGTCACGATACAGTCACAGGAACAAGAATAATACATTGCAAGGTCTCAAAATCATATCTTAACTAACACCTCTGGAAAACAGAAACACTGAGTTCAGGAATCACACTTCTGACCGACTACACCGTCAGTGACTGGCTGCTTGAGCAATCCGGACACGGTCTGATTGGAAACAGGACTTTAGTCAGCACCGACGCAATCACAGGCACAACCAAAAGGATATTAAGTACCATCCTCGACCCAAAAACAACTTCATCCTGAAGTTGACGAACGGTCCCAAAGTCATCTGACTCATTTTTCGGCCAACAAAAATATTTTCAAATGTCTTGAGGCGACTGGTTAGGACATTGATCTCACAATGCGCAGGGTTCCTGTGTGGAGTTAACTTCTCTTCCCGGTGCCAGTGTTGGCGTTCTACGGGTATTCCAGTTTCCTCCCAGATGCCCAAAACGAGCATGGCCGGTTTTATTGAACACTTTGAATTGACCCTAGTTGTTATTGTGACAGTGAATGACATTTGGTCTTGTGTTGGTGTCTATTGAGTAAAACACAATGCAAAGCTAATTCCTTCAAAAGATGACATAAAATACAAAGAAAATGTAGGTACTCCTATTTGAACAAAAACACACAGCCACAAGTAGAGCCAAGTGGCCAACTTCCCAAGCTATCTTGCTTTCTCTCTGCTTCATGTAACGGTAACATACCTTTCTGCACAGTGGTAACGCCCATGGATGGCTGCCCCAGACTGGCCTTCGGCTCCCATTTGCCCTCATCTGGGTGAAAAACGTCCACTGATGCCAAGGGGGTCTGTTGCTGATTCATTCCTCCTAGTACCATGACCTGCCCCCCAAGCGCCACGGCGGCAGCCCCCGCCCTCGCCGTGGGCAGCGGCGGCAGTTGGCTCCACGTCTGGCTCTCCACATCGAGCACCTCCGCGCTGTCCAAGGGCATGCCGGTCTCGCTGCAGCCCCCCAGCACATAGACCAGGCCTTCGTGATAGATGGGGGTACAGTAGACTCTGCGCTGGGACATAGGGGGGAACTTCTCCCAGTACAGGGACTTGACAGGACTCACCGCCATCTCCTGCACGGGCATGTCTCCGAGGTTGAGCGGTGGGGGGGCACCATCACAAACCAGGCTATAAGAAAGATAAAACAGTTACAATTGCTTTCACCTACGCGGGCGACCTCCACCAAGGCCGAACAATATGGAACTAGTTCACCTGACTTGCGTAACTGATAAATCATGGTAGATCCAGACAGTACTGCGCCATGATGACTATAGGTTAACACACATTTGTTTTCACTACAACGTCATCTGGTGTACCACTCGGCACCTCTTCAAGTACACTGAAGTTTTTGCATTGACCTCCAATGAATGATGCAACATTTGAATGTTGGAATAATGCAGCTAAATGAAACCATGGTGTTTTTAAAATATCCATGCATCCATTTTCCGTACTGCTTTTTCCTCATTAGGGTTACGGGGGTGTGCTGGAGCCTATCCCAGCTGTCTTCGGGCACTAGGCGGGGGACACCCTGAATTGGTTGCCAGCCAATCGCAGGGCACACAGAGACAAACAACAGTCAGTCTCACACTCACACCTAGGGAGAATTTGGCGTGTTCAATCAGCCTGCCATGTATGTTTTTGGAATGTGGGTAACGGATGACCTGGAGAAAACCCACACAGGCCCGTGGAGAACATGCAAACTCCACACAGGGAGGTTGTTCCGGGACTTTAACTCACAACTTCTGCACTGTGAAGCCGGTGTGCTAACCACTCCAATATTGGGCCACCCTGTATTTTAAATATAGAGTTATTATTTAAATCTTGGGAACTAGTTTTCATTTTCGTTACAACCTTCTAACTCGCAAACTTGTTTTAGCATGATATTGCTAATTGGTCATGAGGTTTTGCTCATAATTGTGTACATCAACTAGATCAGTTTCCTAACCTTTTGTATTACAAAAATGTAACAACACTTCAAAAATAAAAAATAAACGAATTAAAAAAATGTATCTTGGAGGCTGCGGGTGGTTTTTTTTAAGAAGAAGCAGTATGACTCACAATATTCATCCACTCATGCCTTACCATGAGTTTCCTAGCATCATAATTTTGACTCATGATTCGGATCTGTTTATTGCAACATTTTTGGGAGAGTAAGTAAAACTCGTTGTCATTGTTCACAGGACTTATGTGAAGATTTGCGCGATAACAAGAATTACCGGTTTTAACACAATGCGATTCACAGTAGGACTCTCTTATGTCAGCATTTAAAATACTAATTCCAAGTACCGTATTTCCCGGTGAATAAGGCACATCGAAAAGCCTTGATTTTCTTCAAAATATGACCCTGTGCCTTACGTGCAGGTGCGCCTTATATGTGAAATAATATTGAACCACAAGAGGTCTTGCAACTACTGTCAGCAGCTACTGACTCCATTTCCTTCGTAGAATAAGTAATGCATAACCCCAACCCCTACTGTAGCGCCTTATAATGTAATGTGCCTTACATTTGGAAAACGTTAATATCTTTATATATTGTATTTGGAAAACTTTTTTCATTTTTTGAATGTGTGCCTTATATTTGTAAAAAGTTTGAAAATACGTTCAGCATCCATTGGGGTGCGCCTTATACTCCGGTGCACCTTGTCCACTGGAAAATACGGTAATCTGAATATTGATCCATATTGAGAAAATGGAATGCTTTGAGGTGCACTCCTGTAAATATTAAGTTCAGCAGAAGTTGTACATTTGCATCCAGGAGAGGGAGCTTAGGAAGCATAGGATAGGATGATGAATGTGAAGGACAGATTGGAGGAAAAAAGAAACGGTGTGGCACTCACCCCTCTTCCAGATGTCACGTCTACCCCTATTTAAATATTTTATTCATTCGGCTGTTGGTTTGTGAACAGCAAAGCCATCTGCCCTTCACAACTTTCTTTTCCACTGTTTCCCTGGCTGCGTATCCTTCTCTTAGAGCGTCCTCCGAGGAGCGCTTATTGGGACTTCAATATTTTTTTCAGGTTTCAGAACTCATCCCGTAAAAATCATAGGCAGCATCCAATCTAAAAAAAAAAGAAAGAAATTAAAGAGGGTACATGATAAACAGCGCAAAATGAAAATTTGACAAGAGCAAAAGCAAAAGCTATTCCTGCCTTAATTAAGCAACATCTCCATGGCCTGGATGAATATATTCTGAGTCGGAAGAGCAGATGCATGCAAGACCTTTGGAGAAAGTCCCTCGTTGAGGCCCAACCTGCAACAAAACACAGAGACATGGTTTTTAAATGGCAAGTCACATTATTTAAAATAAATAATATGGCGGAAAACAAAGTGACCAAACATCCCATGACAGATCTAAAGGCTGCACAAAAGGACAATGGGCGTGTTTTTCGCTAGATGTAAATGAATTCTAATTTCAGAAAACCCAAATGACCTTCAGACATCCCACGCTGCTGATCACACCCCCGTGGATGCTGTTCCTAAGGCAACGTATGAATCGTTGTTTGCTTGTTGCGTACGGGCCACTTGAGATATTTGCCACATTCAACTGAGCCGTGTTCAAAACTGATTTGGAGACATGTTCCACCTCCCTCCCAAGTGCAAAATATTTTGCATCGATGGAGCATTCCAAACAAGTGACAACGGAAAATCAAACGCTCACTCCATGCTGTTGCTTAAAGGACAAATGACGTCTCCGGACAAGTTGTGTCCATAATTTGTAAAATGGCTTCAAATGACTTCTACTGAGCGTATTTTAATACGATTCCACCGCATTTAGCTATATTTTACATTTTAAGACTCACGCTGAATATTCAGGAAGTCTTGTTTTTGAGTTGGTGACAAGTCCGTACGTGACGTCACTAAAGGACCGCCCTTGACTGTAAAAATCACACATCGTAGCGGTCCTTTTGTTTCTCATCGTGAACTAAATTTATATGGGTAAAAGCAACCAAAAATTAAAATGATAACATTTTCAGGCTGATAACAATCTCTTCAGAGTGCTTCGTTCCACCGTCAACCCTCCGTGATCCTCATACAGTATGTAGCCGTTTTCTGGCAACCGCACGATTACATGAAAGGGGTCTTTGTGAATAGGAAGCAAGTGCTCCTGAAAAGGCAAAGTATACACACTAATGTTCTCAGAAAGAAGCTTAGAGATTTTGAAAAGAGGTCGAGCTATTTTGAGGTGAAACTGAACTTTTGCGGGACTAAATTTAACAGCGGGAGTGAAAGCTTCCGGCTGAATGGCTGCACAACAGGAAGCATGAGAAAAGGGAAAAAAGATGTTTAAAACGATTATTAGCATTCCCAGCATGAAGCCCCAACTTGTAGATTAGTAGTGGATGTCTCCATTCTGTGGACTCATTGTCTCAATGTATTTTTCCTCCGGGAACCAACAAATGTAATGAAGAAAAACAATGAAAATGATCAGTGGCCAAGAGAACACAACGGAAAGTTCACCACCTTATCAGAATAGAGAACAAAAAGAGTCCCTGTCACACAAATGTAAAAAGAATAGTGTGTCGCCAAGAAATAGTGCAAAGACAGATTTCCTCTCCAAATAGGAAGTGGAGCATATACATGAGACGTGTTGTATGTGGTGTGTAACAAAAAGTTCAAATATGTTTAGATTACACTTCTAATAACACGAAGCTGGAGAATCCATGCAAAGTCAAAACCGTAAAGGGCCTGGGGAAAGATCCAGGTGGTTGCAACAATCCACTAGTATCAATCCACTCTGGTAATGGGGCAAACAGAGCCAGGCATAGAACATTTGAGGTAATCAGACTGAACAAAAGAAGCAATCAGATTATTTTTGGGGAGTAGTTTACTGCTCCCCCAACGTTAGAGCAGGGACTTCTCAGAGCAGAGGTCTGGCCATCTCTGTCCATTCGGGTTATATTTAGGGCCAGAGTTACCAGCACAACTTTAGTTCCCTGACAAAGCTCTTCGGAGGAGGAGCAAAACGTCCGACACATTCAAAGAAGTACAGATGACAGCAGAAAAAAACTTTTCATTGATAAACGGGTCCATATGTTCTATTAAATAATTGCAAATACGAACAAATGAAAATTAATAAACCAATAAATAAAGAAATACATTTTAAATAAATACAATGGCAGTTTCTGGCTTCTCCAGAATCACATGACACAACACATCACTTTAAAAATACCCAAAAAAAGCAGCAAAATTATGTGGTGAGCGAGTGTGGTTGCCATGCAAACATACGCATTCACCTCCACCCACATGAAGCCCTCACTGAGAACACTAATGAGATTTTTTTTCTTTCTTTACTCTTCATGCCGTCATCACCCAAGGGCATCGCCACATCTTCTCGTTTGATATGAAGCACTTGATTTCATCTTTTATCAGAACTTTTCATCACCTACAGTATGTGGATAGAAGAGAAAGAAAAGGAGAAAAAAAAGCACTTGTGTTGATTTGCGTTACATAATTCACCAGTTAAAAGCATGATCGCACCGGCGTGTTATGGGAGATTTGTGTTACGAGGATGTTGGCATGACTCGGTCTGACAAAGATTGCCGCAAGCGGCTGCATCGCGTCTGCCACTAACAGCGCCCACATAAGTCCAAAACGTATTTTCAAACAAGGAAAAAGAACGTTGTCACCATAGTCTAGATTGCCTCCACATTGACAGGCCCAAGTGGAATAGAAGTATGCAGTACATTTCGCCATCTGAATAATTTTAAAATCAACACTGTTTTGGGATTTGTTAATTATGGTTGAGAAAGTTTTGAAAGAATAGCAACCCAATGAATTAATGAAGCAGGATCAAATTAACGAATGTAAAATGTAGAGGCCTGGGAGAATTCATATTCCGCATCTTCCACTCTATATGGTGCACCTAAAAGCATTACATTTTCTCAAAAACTAACACTGCGATTTATAATCTGATGTAATTTATAATCTTATGCATTTATATATAGATCAATAATCTTATTCCATGGGTGTAGTATTTGAAATATTATGTTTATTCCACTTGCAGCGATTGTGGAAGCGCAATATAAATAAAGCTGTACTGTATTGTATTTAGCATAACTCCTTCTGGTGGATGTATAATGAACCACATCCACTAGCTTCTATTCTATGCGCCATATAACGAGGTGCGCCCGGCCCGACATGGGAAAACAGTTTACAAAAAGGCCATTCATTGAACGTGCGCCATTCCCTCCCAACTGCCCGAGAGTGCGGAAAATACGCTAATCCACAGTGATTTGGAAAACAGTTCTTCATGGACAATTGTCCGCTTCCACCCTTTAGGGAAGACTTCTGAACACACCTTTTGTACAACATAGTCATGATGACAACACAAAGACAGAATAGCAAACAAACAACTGAGCCATAAAATTGAACTGAGGTCTTGTTAAGCTCCCAGAAATGAAAAAGTGAGATATTTAAAAGGGTCTCAGTGATGAGGTACATAACAGCAAAACAAAATGACATCCCTTCGCTTCATTGTATGGCTTGTCTCGACGGAACATTTGCCGTCTGTGGCAGGCAACACACCATGCCCTCGAGGTTGAGCCTCCAGTCTGTCTGTCGCCACGGAGACAGCATCGCTGACATCACTGACACCACCTTCCAGAGGCATACTCGGGTAACGGTTTTCAAACCTCCGACTGCTTGTTTCAATTGGACGTGAGAGCCGTTAATCTTCCCATTTTAATCCGCCCCCCACCTCATCCAGTTTGGCTCGCCCCGTAACAATTGATGTATGAGACCCGATGGGAAACGAAAGAGAGCGCCACTCCATTCAAGTGAATTTAATTCCTCCCTTTCCAAATTGAGTGAGTCCAACTTACTGTCTGATCCAATCGAAAAACAGGAAATAGTTTGTTCACAGAGGTTAGATGTTTACAAACTTCCTGATCTGCGACCGCCAGTGTGTGTCATCTGATCACGTCCGGTGTCATCCATCACCATCAAGGCAGGCAAATCATGTATCAAACTAACAAATGATCTAGCCGCATAATGTAAAAACAGTAGCTCCAAAATTCAACAAACAATTTCCTGCTAAATGACCAAATTCAAGTCTCCAGTTAATGTATGTTTTTATTTTACATTGTCGGGAAACAGAGGAACTCCCAAACTGCACTCTGATCAAAAGGCGAGATTTGAATCCAGGAATGTTGGAATGTGATTACAATCTTGTTCACCGCATGTCAGCCTAAACTAATAAGGAAAGACACTATTTGTCACTCTGACATTTATTTGTGTGTGCAACGCAAGAAGAGGAAGCCAATGTTGTCAGGGCGCCTTTGAAATTATGAATTGCTTTCGAATTATGAACTCTGTGAATTATCCTTCTCCTCCATTTTAGTTGTTTTTTTTGGGCGGGTGGGGTTACACTGAAGAAATGTTGCAATGGTGGTTATATTGTATTATGGATGGATGGATGGATGGATGGATGGATGGATGGATGGATGGATGGATGGATGGATGGATGGATGGATGGATGGATGGATGGATGGATGGATTCAGGTTGCAAGGCTGGCTGGATTGGATGGATGGATGGATGGATTAATGGATGGATGGATGGGTCAGGTTGGATGAATAGATGGATCGATGGGTGGATTTGTATAGATGGATGGATGGACAGACGGACGTTGGATGGATGGATGGATGGATGGATGGATGGATGGATGGATGGGTCAGGTTGGATGAATAGATGGATCGATGGGTGGATTTGTATAGATGGATGGATGGACAGACGGACATTGGATGGATGGATGGATGGATGGATGGATGGATGGATGAACAGATGGATGGATGGATGGGTGGGTTGTATGGCTGGATAGTTCAATGGGTGGGTTATATGGATGAATGGATGGATGCATGGATGGTCGTACTGTATTATATTTGAAGGAATTTTCTAGGACCTCCGTTGGTGTGGCGTTTGCGCGAATCCCAGCTTTGGACAGATCACTAAGCTTTTCCTTCTACACTCAAACATGAGCAGCTGTCTATGTGATGCTTCTATTTCATCAAATGCCACAAACGTCAAGAATTAAAGCATACTTTTGAGCAATGTCGAGTCGGGCCATTACTAGCTTAGACTGTGTTGTCAAAAAGTGAATGCATTTCAAGCCGAGAAAAACACATGCGGCGTAAACATTGCCAAACGCAAATGTTGCATTATCCAAACTGAATCCCTGAAGCTAACAGTTGTATTTGTCACTTTTTACCATTGTTTTCGTACTTTTTTTATGGTTGGCTTTGCCTTTAAAACTGAGATGTTATACACTTGTCAAATGCTTCAATTGGGTCCTGAAACGGTGGAAGATTTATTTCTCGCCGAGAAAGAGAATACGCGTGGGCGGATGTCTCACACACAAAGCTTCTGCTTGCGACGTTGAACCAAGCGTTGACATTGATGTACTGTACACGACAGATGATACCAGACTGCAGTGTTCTAGCTCCATCTGTTCATTTGGTAATACAACAAACTAGTTGAGTTTTAATCCGCTGCAGAGCCAGGGTCAAATGTCGCGCAACACACACGCATACACACAGGCACACACACGTGGCCTTCTTAGTCGTAGGGGACATTTTCCTCTCATTTGTGCTCAAAGAGAGATAGAGTAGAAAAGAGATGAGTGAGTAAAAATATGAACTATAGAATATCTCTTATTGGTGCAGTACGAGTACAGTATACATAAAAAAGGAAATACAGTAATGTCTCGTTATATCGATATTCAAGGGAGTCCGAAAAAATATCGATATAACCGGGACTATCGATATATCCGACCCTGTTTGCATGTAATTTTCTCCGTGCGTGCATAGAAATAGTATCGATATAACCGGGACTATCGATATATCCGATATCGATATAACGAGACTTTACTGTAATGTAAAAAGGATTTCTTACGGCGTCAATCACAACCCACGATTTTATCTTTGGTTGGGGAACACTTCTGATATTTTAGGCTGCCAGGAAATGTCAAGCAAACTGTGATCAGACATGAGTGAAAATCAAGAGAAAACAAAAAAAGGTTCTCGCTGCATCCATAAAATGTCACTTTTTGACCTATTCTAATTTGCACGGTCATGAAAATAAAATATTGTCTTGATTTTATTTAGAATTAAATTTTAGTACATTAACTGATCCAAATTTGGGCCACTCTGTAGCGACCGACACAACAAAGCTGCAAAGGTGACATGGAAGAAACTCTTTTAGATAGATTATCCTGCAATCTCTGCGAGTTAACACGAAACTTTGCGAGGAAAGTTTTTTTTTTCTTTCTTATTAACTTCAGAAGTCCATAGAATACAGATTCATTGAGAAAATGATTAAAAAAGTCGATTTTGCTGCACAATGACACGTTCGGGTTGTATAACTCAATATTTTGAAATGTAGCATGTGTCAGTGGTGAGCACTGCCTCATATTTTTCAGTATTACTTTTACAAAATGTAATCGTGTTTATCGCTATTGACATGAGGAATAAAAAAGTCACACTTCACTCATGTAATCTAATAAAAACTTTGATTCACCTCCTTTTGCAGTGTAACCACTTGTTTTTGTTTTTAATTGTTGCCCTCAATCAGACCCAATCTGTCACAGTCCAGCTTGCTGTGTTACTTCCACACTGTCCAACTCTGCGTCATGAGCCACAAAAGGCCATGCGGGGACATTGAGCTACGTTTTCATCTACATGGCTCAGCAGTTTCTGCACAGCCTTCTTCCTTGAATAGGAAACACGAAATTAAAAAGAGGAAACAACACCCGGGAGGATTAGATGATGAAAGAAAAAATAAACAAACAGAAGGTCGAGAATGGTGGTGATGAAAATAAAAAAAAAAAAAAAAAAAAAAAAAAAGGTGAGACCAAAATATATTAGGTTGGCCCAGATTAATGTCTCTATGACAGCCGTTGCAATAAAATTGTAAAAAGGAAACAAAAAACAAAAAAAAAGCAAAAAGCAGAAGGTGCAAATAAAGATGTTCGCTTGAAATTTTAGACTCTTTCAAGACTCTTAAAGGGGGTTGTTTTGGCAAAATTAACTTTTTTAATTGCTTGTATACAGCTGCGTCTCTGGTATGCCTGTTGGCCTGCTAAGTGTTAAACAACTAAATAAATCATTTGCTACCTGCCATGACATGATAACTGCCCCTTCAAATGTCTCCACACATGACTTGCCGAGAAGATATGCCATTTGGAAGCAGTGGTAGAAATACAGTACATGGAAGCACTATCTAATCAAAGAAAAACGTTAAGCAGGGCAGCAGTATTAGCACACGTTAGAATTAGCAAATCGCGTTAGCTTGTCATATCCAGCACATACAGAGAAAACATTTGACACTAGCTGCTTGTACACATGAAACGGGTCCACTTTCACAAACTTTACTACAACAATTCACATACTTTACATGATAAAAATAAGATAGATGGCCTCGAACAAAAATGTCATTCAAAAGTATGCAAAAACAAATCTAATGTTGAATCAATATCGATTGGGAGGAACATATTTGTTTTCCATTTAAAGGACAACCGACGTCTCCGGACAAGTTGTGTCCATAATTTGTAAAATGGCTTCAAATGACTTCTACTGAGCGTATTTTAATAAGAATCCCACCGCATATAGCTATATTTTACACTAAAGGAACGCCCCTGACCGAGAAAAAAGACATTGTAGCGGTCCTCCCATCACGTCAATGTATTTTGCTGTACATGTTTGGTCTGGGGACCTCGTGTTGCACCCAGAAGCCGCCAGAAGAGGGCGTCCAAGCTCCATATAAGGAATTTATCAGCCTGTGGAAACGGAGGTGGCCACAGGAGGTCGCCATTTTGTGCCTCTTTTCTGGTGATCGTTTCTCCCCAATATTGTCTCATAATGGCACGGAATAAATTCTTTAATCGATTTTAAACATCTATGCTTTCCTCTTCAGAACTATTTGAATCATATTCATAACTGGATGTGTAACAAGAAAGCAGATTCTCCGAATCTGAAGCCATTGTTTTGATTCTCCAGCATGGGGTGCGAAGCGTCAGTCTGCTGTTTTAACAACCTGAGGTTAGACTCCCTCCACTCCAATGATGTGCATGTGTTGGTGCCTGGCAGGTTTGACCTGTTACGGACACCAGCAGCTCCACGTGATCGAACTAATTACCGCCGAGTGGTCTTAAGCAGCTCTGGGACTCCACTCATCGGTCGGTCGTCAACCGGGGTCTTTCAAAGGCTGAATTTATGGCAATGTAATTTACGGCATGACTGCACCGCAGGCGGTGTCCAAATTTAAGGTGACACACGAGGCCTTCTAATCCAGCCTTCTAATCCGTCTTTCGTTTCCATGGAGACAGGTTTCGACACGGGTTTCCATAATGCCCACGTTGATCCAATTTTACTGCTTCTTTTTGCTGTTATGTTAATATTTCTTCAACATTAAATTTTGCTTTTTTTGTATTTTATACATTGTTGAAATTAAATGTATACATATTTGCAAGTTCTTTTACACAGTTCTTATGCTATGGATCTGTTCTTGGTTTCCGGGGGAGTTTTCGGATTTGAAGCTTCAGGCAGAAGCGGCGTGTTGGACACTTAATTACATCTACTAATTGATATCGTGACACTTAAATACGTTTGGATACATTACATTTTTTTGTTTTTTTAACAAATTATTTTTGGAATAATTCTTCATAATTTTTAAATATTAAAAAAAGAATTGTGTCTAATTTTGAAGTAAATCGTAGGACACAGACAGACACAGACACACAAGAAGATAATCTCGATTATCCTATTTTTTAAATGTCAGTTATTATTTTTTTGTTTTGTCAATGTATTTTATCTCAAGCAAATAGGATTCATTTAAATAATAAAATGAACCAAAATCAAATGGAAATTGACCTTAAAAAGCTACATGAGGATTTTTGTGTGCATGTTGGTACAGTCACTGGCTAATATGACATTAACCAGGGCCACCAACCAATTTTACAAAGATCAACTCGGCTGGTCCAAAGCTGTGTGACCTCTTTTCCGGAGACTCAGCATGTCATTGTTGCTTGGCAACCAGCAGCGGGGTGCCTCAGCTGACTGTTTGGTCAGATGACCCAACTTTTTTTTCTACTTTAATTCAAAGTGTGTGTTTTTTTTTTTATAGTAAGTAAAATAAATGCTGAGCTAAAATGGTGATTGTGGGTCATGGTCACCATTTTATCATATACTGTACCCCCAGTTCGTGACGTCACGCCAAGACGTCTTGCATTGCTCGAGAATCAAAACAATAGCTTCAGATTCTGAGAATATGCTTTCTTGTTCCAATTCCAGTTATGAATATGATTCAAATAGTTCTGAAGAGGAAAGCACCCATGTTTGCAATCGATTAAAGACTATTCCGTGCCATTTTGAGGCAACATTAAGGGGAAATGTCTCACCGAAAAAGAGGCACAAAATGGCGACCTCCTCTGGCCACCTCCGTTTCCACAGGCTGATAAAGTCCTTATATGGAGCTTGGACACCCTCTTTGGCCGCTTTTGGGTGCAACACGAGGTCCCCAGACCAAACAAGCACAGCAAAATACATTGACGTGATGGAAGGACCGCTGCAATGCGTCATTTTTTCGGTCAGGGGCGTTCCTTTAGTGACGTCACGTTCGGACTCGTCACCAACTCAAAAACAAGACTTCCTGAATATTCAGCGCGAGTCATTAAACATACATTCCATACAAAATATAGCACTGAAGAAACTTACAATTTAATTCACCTTACGAACAACCGTTCGTAAATTGGGGAGCGTCTGTATGTAAATACAGTGATACCTCGGCTTACGAACGCTTTCGC
This sequence comes from Hippocampus bargibanti, assembly GCF_051943395.1. Lineage (NCBI taxonomy): Eukaryota > Metazoa > Chordata > Actinopteri > Syngnathiformes > Syngnathidae > Hippocampus > Hippocampus bargibanti. The sequence goes on from NC_142734.1 coordinate 32,125,253, forward strand.
TAATGAAATTTTTGCTTTACAAACATTAAATTTGTGGGAATATAATCTTGGCATACAAACTAGTTTTCGGCGGATGAACCAAACCACACAGCGCCACGGTGCTGGCGCACTAGTTTTCCACACACACCCTTTGTTTGAGTGCAGATGTGGTTTGTTATCGTGTGGAGCACTTTTGCTATTATGGGATCGAAAAATACCCCACATTAGAAGACAAGATTAAAACCCTCAATTTCAAATTTTCTGATTCACACAAAAACATGGAAGCAATGTTTTGAAAATATGCATTCGCTGCAGAGCTCGATTGCTCATTGCGTGCTCCAAATTGCTGCCCATACCCTATCCCCTGCCTCCACGGTAAATTGCTCGCAGCACTTAAGTGCATGCCAATCGTCAGGCACCGCAGAAAAAGGTGAGATCCCCCTTAATCCGTTTGACATGATTCCAACTCACTGCATTTTTTATCGCACTCACTTGAGAACTTAATGGCAGCAATGACTAAAAATGAAGACTGATGTTATTCATTGACACTTGCATATCTCCATCTACAGTCTCCGGGGGTCAGGGGGCATTTTATTGGAGGACAGGGACTATAAAGCGCCATGAGCAAATTACAAGTAGCATCCACGCAACTGAGAATGTTGTTTAAATGCAGACGTGTCCTCTGGGAAATTTGAAAAGCGGGAGACCATTCACTTGAAAAAGAAATGCTGGTTTATGGAGGGGGAAAGATTTGGACAATGAAAGATTTGGACAATGAAAATGAGTCTCACCAGCGTAATGGCATACCCAATACAATGGAAGTCGGGGAAATGTAAACACACAGAAAAGAGGTCATGTCAATCAGGAAAAGTGCGGGGGTTGGCGGGGGGGGGAGTTGTGGTGCCGTGAATTTGCCCCTTCCTCTTGTAATTTATTTTACATACTTAACACACTTATGCGACTCAGACCATCAACGCAATTCAGATACAGTACCTCACAAAGCAAACTCATGAAAATAAATAAATAAGGAAGACTATAGACCACTGTCCTCAGGCAGTAGACAAGGGACACCCAAAATATGTGACCAGCGAATGGAAGGGTGCACATAGATGAAATATACTCTGGCTCACAAACATACATAGAGAAAAATTTTAGTGTTGCATGCCTGTTTTTGGAATGTAGGAGGAAACCAGAGTACCCAGAGAAAACCCGCTTGGGCATAGAAAGAACATTCAAATTCCACACAGAACTTTTCATCTCTGTGAAGCACAGTGAAACCGACTTGCTAACCACTGGACCCACCAGACCGCCCTACAAATTCATTCAAAGTCAAAAACAAAAACGTCACATGTTAAAAAGTATTCACACCCATTGCACAATACTTTGGCAATCAAGTCTTTGTTCGTGCCACAAACTTGGCCCGAACAAATTTTAAAAACTCACAGAAAATCCTCTGAGACTGATCATTCATCCTTAGATAATATTCATAATTTTCACCTGCATTTGTCCTACTTGTTGAAAGGCTTTCTAGTTCAGACAACTCACGCTGCTGTAAAAGTCAGCGTTGTCCCCATGTAACGTCCAAACTGTCCGTGGCATACATCCCATATCATACCCTGATGGGAAAATTGGCTCCAATCCACATTCATCCACCCAACTTGATGTCTGCAGTGTCAGCCTGTGAGCGTTTGATTCATGTGCGGGGGTGGATATGTGTATACAAGAAGAATATAAAACAGTCACATTTTAAAACAAACAGAGACTCGCAATACCTTCTTTTTTTAATCAAACATATTTTCCTAGCTCTGAACAACAACACAAGATACATACTAATCCATGGTGTACCATGGTCCTCCACATTCTAACCACCCGCAAATCTGTAGCCACGGTGTTTGACAGCAGGTGACCTAAGTCACGCATGACTCCATAATGCCATTTTTCAATGCGTGCAAGGACGTGTCCTTTTGAATTGCCCGCCTTCACCGAAACCGGTCCTGATTGAGGGTGGCATTTTACTGGCACAACCAGAGCTGCCATCGCATCAGGCAACGTTACTCAAAACCCGACGAGACAGGCCCAGACGCCGCGTATCGTCTGTGATCCTCATTGCGCTGATTAGCACATGTGTTAGGAGTCAGAGAAAATAGGGGAGGATGTTCTTCCCCAGGTATATGACTGAATCCTGATCCAGATACAGGAAAGCGTATCAGAGGTTAACCATTTCTCTTAAACAGTTGTACCGTCATTATCTGCCCCGCAAATGATCAAATCCTGAAATCTGTTTCATGTAGCAAGACACAAAATGTCACACAAAACACAAAATCCTTCCAAAAAAAATGAATAACATAAAAAAGTACTACAGTAATACCTCCGCATACAAACGCTTCAGCTCACGAACTTTTCGCCTCACAAACATTAAATTTGCGAGCATATAGTCTCGGCTGATGAACTAGTTTTCGGCGGATGAACACCAAACCACACGGTCGAAGAGCACCACGGTGGCTGGTGGACTAGTTTTTGACACCCCAAAATTTTTCAATGTAATTTTCTCGAACTCCATTGAGTTAAGAGTTGCCAAATCAAAAAGGTACAGTTAGATGGAAATACTATCAGAATGTTTCATCTCCTCATTTTACATACACGACAAAAACTACTTTTGAAATAATCAGGCAAGAATAATGACTATAATTGTGGTTTACATACGACAGATTGAAATTTTGGTTTGGACTTAAGCAAGCATCATGGAACTTGACATGCTTGATTTGATTTTGCGGGCCGACTAAAATGATGTGGTGGGCCAGATTTGGCCCACATGCCTCGACTTTGACGCCTGTGATTTAAAGGACGACGAATGAACTTAGAAATAACAAAATCAGGAAATCAAGTTCCCCACCCTTTGAAAGTTCAACATTTCCATCAACACAACTAAAATTGGGCACAATAAAGTGGAGATCGACCATACTATATGGTTTCTAGCAAGAAAGTAAACACATATTTCTCATAAAGTGGTCAGCAAGTGTAGAGCACGTGTAATTTATTCGTGAAATGAGATTAGGTTTTAAATAAAAAAACACAGCAATCGCAAACAAAACTAAAAATATCAAAGTCTATTTTGGAAGTCGAAGTTAACCACCACACATGCTCTTTAACTCATGTACGAACGACTCACCTGGCTACAATGTATAATACTTCTGATTTCTGATAAGCGAATACAAGCTCAAAGGTATGTAAAGTTATGCAAAGAAATGTTTGTACCTGGCTTCCAGGGAAGATCGGTGCGAAGGTGCAGCAAATGGTCCCACGTAGCCCACAGGTATCAAAATGGTCATGACATGTTCCCAGGGTGCAGGTGCCCATTTCATGAAAACATCAGCATCCAACAGTTGCCAGCAACATCCAGACGATCCAGCTGCCCTCCGATTTCCTCTTCACTCGCTCTCATCTCTCCACATTTCTCTCTCTCCCTTTCTGTCTGTGGCGCGCCTGTGCGTAAAACTGATGCAAGCGTCAAATGCGATCAAGCTGCACCTTCCGCCTTCCTCAGGTGACGATTCAAACTCTGCGGTACACATTCATCATCAAAGATAGGAAGAAACGTTTGAATGTTTCCATTTCGTTCGCCTCCAAACACAAAAGCAGGTAACTCACCTGAGAAGCTGGTTAAAATAATGTGTGGGCGGCTGCTGCCCCCGTGCGGACAAAGTAGGCGCTGAAGTCACTTATGCACTTGCAACGAGTCTGTTACTGAAGATTTAAAGGACAACCGACGGAATTTTTTTTGTTTCCAAACTGACATCAGAAAAACGTTTTATCGCATCTAAAATACCCAAAAAACGCAGGCTGATATTTTTAATCAAACGCAAAACACCAATAGAAATGACTTCAAGTTGCCCAAAACTGCCTCTAATGAGCTCAAGACTGGGGAGATTCAGAAAGTCCTGCCCCCTTGTTAGTGACGTCATGCCCACCCACGAACTGCCTTGCTCCAGAATCAAAACAATGTCTTCAGAAAGTTCAGATTTGGAGATGCTTTCTTGTTACTCATCCAATTATGAATATGATTGAAATAGTTCTGAAGAGGAAAGCATAAGTTGTTTGCGATCGATTAAAGAAGTCCTTCCGTATCAATTCGAGCCGTATGCAAGCGACGAAACCGGTGAAGGACACAACATATGAAGCATATATGAAGCACAGTGAATTAGCAATATAGCATCAACTTCAGTGATGCTATATGTTTATTTGGTGACTTGAGCGCCAATTTAACACCAGTTGATCACAGAGACAGAAAACAGGCATAAAAGAATCATACAAAAAATGTTGATTGAAGAAGCAGTCAACTAGATATTTAATAAAATGATGTGGAATGTGTGAAATGATTTTTTTACAGCAGGTACTCAAAGTATTTTACCGTGTTGACTCATTCACTAACTGATGACGCAGCATCAGTAAAAAAATGGGTTTGGTGTCTTTTTCTAGGAACTTTAAAATGGTTGTTATAGCTGGAGGAGACCACCAACCACTCTACCACTGAGCCATGCTGCTCCCTAAAACTTTGGATGTAATATGGAAAATTGATCAGAATTTTGTTAGGCAACCATGATAGCTAAAAAAAAAAAATAAATTTCAACAGATATTTGTGGAGTAATATGCAATTATTTCATTAAAAAAAGAAACCAGTATCTTCAAGATGACAGAAAATGTTCATTGGAGTGGAACAATCCCAATTTTCATAAGCATCAAATTGTACACCTCCAAATATGGCAAATGGCAGACCATGCAAACGTTTATGAAAACGAGCCCCTGAAAAAAAAGCCCATAAATGTTCCACATCAAAGTTTTTTTTTAATTGATTTAAGTTTGTCTCTCAGAACTCTAATAAATTAACTGCAAATAGAACAATATCCCTGATAGAGGTATAAAATATATTTGTGGACACCTATAACATCAAAAAGCCCACTTAAATGTTACATGATCAAATGTGCAGTCGGGTTAAATGGTTTAAACCATTCTAAATCTTGCTCAACCTCAAAAGGCGCTCCAGTGCTTTTAACATTACACAGGAAATAGTAATGTGCAACCCAAGAGTGCATCATGCATTGACAAAAAAACATCACACAGTGGAGAGTGGGAGTGCAAAGCTTTTCATGTTTGCACAGAAATGGGCCTAAAAATCTCATCATAGGATAATTCTGCCTTCCAGATCTAAATAGAGGCAAAGCACTGGCTAAACATGCTTTTGACCTCATTTGACCCCAGTTATTGAAGGACCACCACAAAGACAAATAAAAAAGGTGATGTTTGAGTACCGTATTCTCCCATTTTACTGTGCAACTAAAAACATTTAATTTTCTCAAAAGGTGGATCAATATTCCCGATTTCTTGGGCATAGTATTTAAAATGTGCTTTGTTACAACTGCAGTGGTTGTCAAAACACCATATAAATAAAAGTTGTATTGTGTTGTAACCTATTTAGCGTGGCTCAATCTGGTTGATGCATTTGGCCACCGCAGCCACGATTGTACCTTCAATTTTAGACGCCTTATATCATAACTGTTTTAAAATAAACCATCCACTGAAGGTGCACCTTACAGTAACTCCAAAGCCCATTATTGTGCAGAAAATACGGTACTTATTACCTAGCATGGAGCTTCTGCTCTATGTCTCATCTCATTTTCCGTACCGCTTATTCCTCATTAGTGTGGCGAGGGTTGCTGGAGCCTATCTCAGCTGTCTTCGGGCACGAGGCGGGGGACACCCTGAATTGGTTGCCAGCTTATCGCAGGGCACACAAAGACATACAACACTCACTCTCACATTCACACTTAGGGAGGTTTTGGCAATTCTGGAAAATATTTTCTTCTAATTATGAGGGAAAAGCCGAACGGAAAAGAAGAATACTTTCTTCTAATTATTACAGATATTGACAACATCTCCAACAGATGATAGTACCCTGAGATGGAGTTCCTCAAGACCAAGCGTTGAGAGAGAGAAGACCATCAGCAGTTCTCTAGTTTGAGCCTTGCTGGATATTCTTCTCATAGTTCTCCCGGCAGATATGGACACGGCGGGTAAAGTAGTCGGGCTCAGAAATAGCTTTGAGGAGATCGGTTTGGATTAAGGCGATGTCATAAAGTTCTGAGATGGAGGCCGTGCGAGTGTCCGAGCCGCCGGGTTCGATGAAAACCTGGACCGGACACAGAGTCATGTTGGTTTCTTCTCATTTTTCAACACAAGTGCATCTGAAGCAACTTTGCATGCACATTGTGGCTGAAATAATCACGCAGTTGGTAAAATTCTGAATATCGTCTTGCTCTGCTGAGCGACCAATTTTAGAATGCCTCAAAGCAAAAACCCCAGAGCAACAATTTGTAAATTATTCATGGCAGAAAATGATAACCCCGTTGTTATAGTCTTCGCATGCATAACATGAGCCTGCAGTGAAAAGGGGGCCAATGTGACTGGTTTTAATTAAGTTAAATAATAAATTCAGTCCCGCTTCCCTCTAGACTTAATTATTCTTTTAAAAAAGGACGGGGGGTAGTGGGACGATATTTTGTCAAAATACTTTAGAAACTAATTGTGGTTTTGGTTGAAATATTAAAAAACAATAGAGGCTTCACTTTTTCCAAAAAATGTCATGTCAACCAGGAATAAACTAAAAAAGGTACATAAATGTAACAACTCCACAAGATGTGTGAAATGAGCACCCTCACATTCAAAGCAGTAAGATTGAGCACAACGTTATTATTTTATTTTGTTACCAATGTATGCCAAATTGTAATGACATGACCAAAAAATTGAGCAAAAATTTCAATGAGGTATTTTTTTATTCACCTCATTTGGAATCAAATAAAATACACAATGCAACGCTCAGTGAAGCAAGTCGTTGCTGACTAGAACGTGACACAAAGGCCTTCATGAATTAGGGTTCGATAAATGTTATCACGTAATTGCCAGTGTCCAACTTTCTTCGAATGAACCAACTCGCCCGCCCGCCACCGAGTCAGCGGTTTACTCCAGAAGAGCTGTGTCAGGGAGTTACAGTGCTGTTGTTCTTGCTAAATGAGACTTGACATCTCCCCCCAAAAATAAATAAATTAGAAAAATAAATTTAAAAAATGCCTCAATTAAAATTAATGAGGCAAAGAGCAAGGCTGGGGTGAGATTACTGCATGCCGCTCATCATTAGAAATGAGTGGTCGAATGAGATGAAATATGTGTGTGTAGGGGGGATTAGGGGGCTGAAGAAATGGAACGACCATATTTGTGTCCTACCTTGGGATGCACCACGGTATCCTCCTCGTTCTGTCGTATGTTGTCGTCGATGAAGATGTGCTGAACATGCTTATCAAAGGGATCCAGCCACATCGGCTTCCCACCGTGGATGGAGAACTTTTTGCTCACCCACCTTGGATTAATTGATTTTTTTTTTTTTAAGCAGATAGGGGTACATTTCAGAAGGCTTGAAGTCACACTCAACCACAGGTGGGTAATTAGCGGTACCATTCGTAGTCATCCTGGAAGCCTCCGAGCCCGTTTGCGCTGCTCAAGAATTGGTAGAGGCCTCTCTCGCCATCGCGGGTCGACAGTCGATCTGCGTCTCTGCTCAGAAGAACCCCTTTGGAGCTGCAGCGGATCTTGCCTGCCATCTTATTCACGCTTAGCTGAGCAGGAGAGAGAGGTCCCGTTAGGATGTTACTCTTACAAGTTGCACACAAAAAAAAAAACAGCACGGCAACTGGGAGAAAGGTGTGCTTTCAGTCCGTGACATGTTTATTTTTTTTTTTCCAAGGAACATTTCAACTCAAATCGTGCATTGAGCCACTTCAGTATTCAACCAACAGGTACTACATGTGGATTGGAAATATGGTCTGTATTTTTACATCCCTTAAACAATATGAAAATTTAGATAATATTAAATCTTAGCACTGTACCCACAAGATGAAAATCCTCAGTACACAATGCAACAAACACGGTGTAGGTGACAGCCTAGTGGAAAACTGTATCACACTGATGTGCAGTCGCTTCTTCTCCCAGTTCCCTTGATTTAGTCAGTGCAATGTCACAGCAGCAGTGTTCTCATGTCAGATCAATGCAGGCTTTGAGAAAAGGTTTGCCAAGCACCATCACAGTCTTCCTTCCATACTCTCTGTGGAAGATGTTTAGCATGTATTTTTTTATGTTTTCCCACATAAAGCATACCCTGACAGCCTTGCATTAAAAAATAAATAAATACATAAATGAAACCATAAATACATTAAACAAATAAATAAATACATGGACAATGGATAAATGGATACATAAATAGATACATAAATAAACCAATAAATAAATAGATAAAAAATGAATGAATGAATGAATGAATGAATGTCAGGTGACTGTCAAGTGTGAATGAATGTCAGGTGACTGTCAAGCGTGAACTTCATTCATGGACACAGCAGCCCTATTGTGTTGTGCAAAAGGACCAGGGTGAAACTCTATACAATCACACCCAGAATATTTCCCAGGAGCAGCAGATAAACAGCTTCAAAGTGGTGATTGCGAGAAGTGATTTAGTTTCCCATAAAAGACAGCTTTAGTAGATTACGGGGTAAGATATTGAAAACGCACGGCAGTGAGTCTGCAAATGCAGAGTGACAAGTCTAATCGGTGGGGGAGACGATGCCCAGATTGAGTGTGACTTCATCTCACCTTCAAATCAGGGAGATCTGGAAACAAGGGATGAGCGCCCTGCGTCAGTACTTTGGATACGGCACTGAGCAGACGAGGGAGGTCGCTTCCAAAAGTACGAAAATGGATGGCAAACTCTGTCCCTTGCTGCGTTAGGTCTTTGAGCAACTGGAAAAAGGAAGGAAGGATCCAGTGGTACAGTCGTCCGTCCTCTGCTTTGATTGACAGCTCGCGGTCTCCCTGTAGGGAGGCCAGTTCATCAAAACATATCATCTAAAGATCCTTTTGGAGGTAAAAACTAACGAAATAAATAAAATATCAGTTTGAAGTCTGACTTCACAATTGCAAATATATATTTTAAAGATAATTATAAAAATTATAGTAATAATATTTCTCTATTATTATATTATATTATATTATATTATATTATATTATATTATATTTAATAATGCGGTCCGGTAGTCGTGTGGTTAGCTCGCTGGATTTACAGTGCAGAGGTTGTGAGTTCAAGACCTGGTCCGGCCTTCCTGTGTGGAGTTTGCATGTTCTGCCCGGGCCCACGTGGGTTTTCTCTGGGTACTCCGGTTTCCTCCCACATTCCAAAAACATGCATGGCAGGCTTATTGAAGAATAGTGAAGAAGAAGAAGAAGAAGAACAGTGTTTGTGTGTGAGAGGATGCACACCTTTACACCTTCAGGCCAGCGAAGCAGATTCAGGTGTTCCTCCAGAATCCCACGAAAGCGTCGACCCGCAGCAGAGGTGAATCCGGGAGTTGAGCCAAACTGAGAGTAGTAGTTGATGGCATCATCACGTGGCGTAAGCAGAGAGGGGGAGTCACTCAACCATTCCCACTTTCCTGCCAATGCAGAGACAGTTGATAATAATAATAATAATAATAATAATAATAATAATAATAAGAAGAAGAAGAAGAAGAAGAAGAAGAAGAAGAAGAAGAAGAAGAAGAAGAAGAAGAAGAAGAAGAAGAAGAAGAAGAAGACATTTCAATTATCAGTGCCTTTCAAAACTCTCAAGGACACTTTTTAGTCAGTTCACACAACAAAGGCAAGATATTTCCTGTTCAAACTGAATCACTTTTAACAACATTCAATAAATATTTAGGAACTGAGGACACTAATCATGGAAGCTCTCTGAGTGGAATTATTTCTCAGTGTACAGCTTCAGCTGTTTGGGCAGCATTATGTGATAACCCTTGCTTGCTGTATTTTACGCTTCAGAATGCATCACAAGTTTTCAATGGGAGACCAGTCTATGTGCATTCTTTTGGACAAAGCCCCACTGTTGTAACACGTGTAAAATGTAGTCTGGTATTGTCTTAATGGAATAAGCAGGGGCACCCATGACAAAGACATTGCTTGTCTGGCAACATGGGTTCCTCCAAAACCTGAATTTACCCTTGAGCATTAATTGCGCCTTCACATGTGTGTACATTATGACATTGGCAAAAATATAGCCCCATACCATCACAAATGCTGGGTTTTGACTTTTGAGTCCAAAACCGTCCGGATGATTCTTTTCCTCTTTTGCCAAGAAGACACAATAAAGTTGATCAGTTGAACATTAAATAGCCCATTTTTGTCATGCATTCAAAACCATGATACAATGAGTGATACACAATTTGTGGGTGATAGGACGGAAATTGGCATAGAATTCACATCGACTAAAATATATAGTGGGGAAAAGAAAACCGTCACAAACTCTTTTAAAACACGGAAAAATCTCAAATGTGTGATTTCATTTGTTTTTCAATACAAATATTGATGTGTTTGGATAATTCAAAACTCTCAGAGAAGTAGATGGGAAATGTCAAATTCGTCTGTATCCACATTGCGGACAATCTGGTACAGTTGTCCGTAGTGTTGAACTAAACGGTCCCAAATTTCACACTGAGCAATTCGAACTGTGAGTAAACTGAGGCAATACGATTACATCATTGTGTTGAGTTTTTCGTTGGCGGTGTGTCGTTTTGTTTCACTTTAGCGGTAAAATATGCTCCTCGGCTCACCTCGGTTGGGTAAACTCTTGCGGACCTGTCATTCGACATATCTGACATTACACAAAATGTGTAAGTAAAACAAAACGTAAATGACAAGTGATCAAATCAAGGATCTCTGCATCACACGACTCAGTACAACCGAAACTGTCGTTTTTTGTTTCTCTTTTAAATGGTTTGAGAAAGTCGTTTTACCTTTCGTCATTTTGCCCCAGGTTACAGTCGACAGGAAATAATCCAGGGCAGCCACTGTCCCCTGGGACCTTATTGCGTCTGATACCAAAATGGTGTTGTTCAGGTCCACATGCAAAATTATTTTTTTCTGCTGATGACTCGTCGCAATACACACCGGTGGGCCGTCATTGGTCCCGTGCGCAGGTTCGGAGAGACGCCGGTAATTCGTCTCGTCGTTTTCTTCAGATTGATAACTGTTGTCTCCACTGATGTCGGCCATCAGTGAAACGGTGCCTGTCGTCGTTAGTTTGAAGATGCTTTATGTGGTTAAACTGCCTGAATTGAAACTGCTGGTTCGTTACTTCCTTCCTAAACCGCGTGAAACTCTTCTTCACTGGATTTTTAATATGCGGGTGACTTCAGCGCCACCCTGTGGTGCATGAACGCAGTGCCAAGTGCCAGTTGTAATGACGTCACATAATATCGGCTGTTGTCGAAGGGTCGAAAACATACACATGATAAAGGGTTTCTTATATATTTGAGAAGGTCCTAAGGTGCGGCCTGAAATGATTTGATTGATACAAGTCATTCAGCAGTACCTTACAATGTAACACATTTTAAATGATTTTATTCATAGTACTCATTTTCACGTATCACGCACAGGTTACATAAAGACCCCCACCTTAATACGCGGGCTGTTTCAAAGGATTAGTGGGTCGAAATAAAAAGAGTTCTGGCAAAAGGTGTTGATTTGGTTAACATGTAAGACCATGCAGACATGCACATTTCAGTTCACAATGAGGCCTTTAACAATTGCACCTATCGTTGGTAAATCCCAAAAATATTTTTGTTGCCTCAATTCCAATCCAACCATTGGACTAATTAATTCAAACAGCAACTAGACAAAACACCTAAAGGAGACGAGGATATATAACACACTGTAGCTTACATTCACTATTAAATCAGCGGGACAGTTCAGCAGTGAAGGTTTTATTTTGACATACCACAAGGTGCATTGACAAGTAGGAGCCTGGAGAAGTGCCCGCCACTCAACTTATGATCAGAGGTTTGGAACAGTTTCAGCAGCAGCATCCGTAAGCCCAGGGCGCTTAAATGTGCATTTAATGAATGGAACGACATGACAGTTCAGTTTAGCAACATTAATTCAAATTTGTGTAAGCAAATCAATAACCCTAATATGGACCCTATTCTTGGGACACAGCCATCAATTCGGTGCGGAAGATCTTGAGGGCCTGACCTCAAGCAAAAACCAATCGTATATGAAAAAAAGTGAAGCCACAAAGCCCATTCCTATTTGAACAACAGAACAACAAATTTCCTGGCAGAGTAGAAGCAGTTCCAGATGCTCACGATGTGTAAATTATCAGCTATCCTGATAGATGAGTCCATGTCAAGTGTGCGGTTAGTCTGAGCATTTTAAGTATGTCCACGTGACAGCACTCAAATCCAGCTCTTTCAACACTGCAGCATTAGATGGCCCAATTGAAGTGCCAATTTAATGATGAGCACTAACCTGTGTGGGCCAAGTAGATCTTAGCTCTAATTCAATGTCCCCGTGAGATGTTAGACAGGTCACATTTGCATGCGTCCCTTCTGTTACAAATTAGTCCACATCTTCCATGTTGCTGTAGGATGCTGTTGCACAGTCTCCAGAATGCGCAAAGACACCAGAGGGCACCTCCGGGGTCAACATGGGTGGTCCCTCAGAGTCCAGGTCGGAGCCAAATAGTGACTGACTAGTTGCCTGTAAGATAAATCATTTTTGCCAATAAATCAGGTGGCTTTATTTGATCTACTTTCAATGGTTGTGTAGAGTTAATGCATAGGATATTTAAGCAAAACATTTATTTACATTTCCAAACATAGAAATATTGACATATATTAGTAGGTCACTTTGATAGAAGAACCTTATATATATTATTGTTGGGGAATTAATAACTTGCACCTTTATACATGACAAAGAAGCAACATTCCGCTCAAGAAATTGCAATTAAGAAAATTAAAGCGATATCGTACAATTCTATACGTGTACATTGATATTTGTACGATGGCAAACAGGAAGGCTACAGTGAAAAATCCCTGAGAGTCAACATGCATATTTCCAATGTGCATTTGTCCTATTCCACAAGGTGTGGGGGGATTCAACTTTTCAAATATGCTGATACACTCTTACACAATGAACCCAGTACGCGCCAATTGCATTCAAGCTAATATCCATTCTCATAATCATTGTCACAAAATGTGGAGGTGGATGGTGTAAAAATTCAAGACCATAAATCTAAATGAGGTTCAACAGAACATGTCTTAAAATGAAGATACAACAGAAATACAGTAAAGTCTCGTTATAGCGATATTCAAGGGAGTCCGAAAAAATATCGATATAACCGGGACTATCGATACATCCGACCCTGTTTGCATGTAATTTTCTCCGTGCGTGCATAGAAATAGTATCGATATAACCGGGACTATCGATATATCCGATATCGATATAACGAGACTTTACTGTACTTAAAAAAAAGAAAAATGACAGCACGGATATAAGAGAAATAGACTTGCAAAAAAAAAGACAAAAATTACAGTGACTTGAGGACATGTTGAAACTACACACTCTAGTAAAAAAGTGGCACATGATTGTTGACTGATAACTATTTAGGTTGTTCAACCATTCAAAACTAAAACCATAAAACCATTCAAATGTAAAATTAAATTAAACAATCAATGAGACTTTGACAATCAAGGTCAAGAACCAAGCCCGATCCGTCCGAAAACATCCAGTACAGTACTCTTAAATGCATAGCAGAAATTCAATGAAGAAGTCACTCACTGCTGGTGGTTCTACAGTTAAACAATCCAAATTGTTTTTCTACCTGAGCTCCAGTGATTAAATGGTCAAAACGAATAACAGCAGGTAGTGAGATATACTATATATATATATATATATATACACACACACACACACACACACACACACACACACACACACACAGTAAAGTCTCGTTATATCGATATTCTCGGGAGTCTGAAAAAATATCGATATAACCGGACTATCGATATATCCGATCCTGCGGCATGTAAATTTTCTCCTTGCGTTCATAGAAATAGTATCGTAATAAGCAGTACTATCGATATAACCAATATCGATATAACGAGACTTTACTGTATATATAGTTCATACATAGGACTCCTTATAGGAGTCCTTATAATCAATAGTTATATAAAAAGTGTGCCTTGGGACAGAAGCTAAGGCTTTCGGATGAATAATCGCTTCATATATTGGGTGTTCGAAGTAAGGACTGGGATGCGAGAGAGCTCAGCTGGCATCAAGTTGCTTTCTCATTTTTCACCAATTTTCCTGGCCATTCTTGCTCTCCGTTTTGATCCTATTTTCTTAAAATGCACTTTTTATCATCGCAGGAAGATGCGCTGAGATGGCTTCCACCCAAAATTCCAGAGCAATTTGTCCACCGGCTGTGATTCAGGCCCAGTTGGATTTGAAAAGAAGTGGGTAGATCAAGTTGAGCATAAGGGCAAATACGGCAGCTAGGGTCCCCAGTACAAAATATCGCGCACGATCGTCATCGGGACAATCTGACATCCTCCCCACGTGTCGACCGTTCCCTTCCGCTCTGTCCTCATCTTCTTCATCTCTTGTCTTCGGGGCTTGTCGCCGTCGCAGCCCAGAGAAGAAAGGTCTGCGCGGAGCTTCATCATGACCTTCTTCATCTTCCTCCAGTTCCCGCCATATTAGAGAGGCCTGCGATTGGCGGAAACCGGTGTCAACTTCTGGGAAAAGGTGCGTTCTCAAAAAAATAAAAAATAATACTGCCTTTTGGATCGAGTTGGATTTGCTGCTTTCATTTGAGACGGGCAATTCCACGTGGAGTCACAGAAATGAATAATCAATAAGTTTAAAACATCCACAAATACTTCAGTGCGCAGATGATTGAAAGAATCATTTAAAACACAATTTAAACAAATAAATAAATAAATAAATAAATAAGATGAACCATAGTGAGGATAGACAGAACAGAAAAGTCGTTAGGCCTGAGAATCCAACATTGGCCTCATCGTTTTCAAACACAAATATCAACCCCAACACAGACATGATCTTCGGATTTTTCATTCTTCTTGACAAATTTCTCTGTCAACGTATGCGAGCACTGAGTGAATTCAGCACCAGGAGCTAACACCATCCAGTTATTTGTGCACTAACTTTAACAGAGGAGTTCAGGCTGTGCTGGGGGTTGATTATTATTCCTTGGCAACTGAATACATACTGTGGCAAAAAGAATGGCAAATTCCTCGCCGAAAAGAATAACTCAAATTAGCTAATGCTAAAATCAATTGAAAATCCCATAGACATGCTAACGGCAAATTATTAAGAAGTTGGGGTCTGACATTCCTTCACATGAATATTTACCCACAAAAGGTATAGAAACACAAACCCAAGCAAGAATAAAACAGCACTCCAAAGGGACATATTTTTACTGATATGTGAAAAAAAAGTTGTTTTAATGGAGCTCAGGTTTTTCTTTCTTCTTCGTCATTTTAAGTGTGTAATCCACACATACGTGTTTATTCTTATTTACTTTTTTTGATTTTATTAAAATCTTATTTGATTATTTCTCTATTTTCTGGTTATTTTTCAAGTTTTGTCTGGAGTTCAATTTTCATAGAATCAAGGCTTTTTCTTCACCTATCAACACAATTTTCAAATGATATGGCACAATTTAGACACTGGCAGTCCGGCATTAGCCCAGTAAATCCGAAAATTTGTGAAAATAAAATAAAAGAGAAAATAAATATTTGAAAGCGATAAGGGAGATACATATTCACAGTTTTAATGTATGCAATGATGCACTGCTGCAAAACAAAATTAAAATGCAAGAGGGTTGGAATATCACGTGATGTTTACAAGTGTATTTTGGACTTGACAAAAATAATATGAGAGTTCAAGTATTTGGCATACGGGGATTTATGGGCATGAGTAGTATGGAGTAGTTTTGTTTTGGTATGTGAATTATTCCTGAATTTTGAAGGAATTATTCATCAGACATAATTAAATGTTACAATATTTTAAGAAAACTTGGGAAGTGTGTATTAAACCGGAAGCCCTTCACATGAATCAATACCCAAAAAGTAGGTTATCGATCCCTGCCTTAATGAATACCCCCACAATTCTCAATTAGACTACATTTAGATGTAGTTGCTTGCGTCATCCAATGGGATCATGCAACACGACTGAAAACACACAAAAAAACACTTCCACCCTGACACACGAAACACCATTATCTAATTATTTCAACATCACATTGTTATTGCACAGCATGAACAATTCAACTTCTCAAAAAACATCACGTCAAAAAGAAAATGCTGAAAGCAGGGGACTTGAAACTGTTAAGAAAAGATGATATGCAGCACAATAAGGCTTCCAAACAAGTTATTGTTATCTAAAGATTTTAACAATTACTACTAAACATATTATGAAACGCTAATTGTAGATCAGATAAAACGCGTGAATATGGCATTGTTGTGCAGGACGTCAAATTAAATGGAACCCATACAGTCCACAATAGCCATGAATGGTACAACAGAAAGCACGCAACAACACCATTTCCCACAAAACTCCAAACTCTTCACTGCCCATCACAGTTTTGATTGACATGAACAATCTCAATCACAATTTAAAATATTATTGAGAATGTCTTGTGATATTATAACACAGCATCCACAACAGCATGCCGCCGTGCCCTCACCTGACTAGCAGTAGCTCCCATTGTGGGGGGAGAGTCCGCTCCGACGGGCCTCAGGAATCGCGGCGGCCGCTCCACGGGGGAATTTCGACGACGGTAGAAAAGGACGTAGGCGTATCGCGTCACCACCTGGCTCTCCTCCACCATTGTGACGGTGCTGTCATCAAACAGACGCCAGCCTGTGTGATGACAGACATAATGTTCGAAACGAGAACTAAAAGAGTGCAGATTTCTCAGTTTCTGGTACATCATGAAAAATAAAATAAAATAGGAACACACCAACATCACTACGCTGGCTATTTCTGTCACTGGGCAGGCGAGCGTATGCGGTGTAGTGGCCACCGATCATCCCACCATAGTGGTTGATTACTGCATAGAGGTCGTAGATAGGTGGCTGCTGCATCTCGTCCTTCTGACCAATACAGAACTTACTCAGATCCAGATTTCTGCAAGACAAAAATATTTTGAAATTGCTCAACATTGCACACATTTTAAGTGTATTTAAAAAATGAATTAAATAGCCATTCACCTGACAGGAAAGTCAACCATGTCATTAATCTTGTCCCTCCAGATGAAGCTCCTGAAACTGAAGCGTTTCAGTTGGATGATCAAAATATTGGGAAGACGCCACAGAAGCAACTGTTTGGAAGCCTCGCGGTGCTGCTGGCACTTTGGACAGTACCTTTGGAAGGAGAAATAGAGCATCATGCATCTTGCGCTCATCATCATAAGGCCAAAATCTCTTTAAAAAAATGGCAAATCCATGTTCAAATTAAAGCTTCGGTTTACAGTGATCAGAGATCGAAGGAGTGCTCGCAAAGGACGACCATTTTTAAAATGCACTTTTCAGATTAATTTACATAGATTATGAAATGAATACATTGAAATATATCATAATGGAGGTGTGGCAATTTTGTTTATATAAGTACTTGGAAAGTACTGTAATTTGCTGCCCAATATATTTTCTTGAGCAAATCACGAAATTACTGTCCTGTAGGGTAGGTGATTACTTTAAAAGACAGAAGCATGTCGTTCCACTTTTTTGATACTTTTTAAAATCACAAAATGACATTGGCTAAAAGAAACCAACGACTTCTCAGTTCATTTTTTGGTCTCCATTATTTCCCAAGATGTAAAAATGCAAGATCCAGTAGTAATGAAATCTAAAAAGACATACACATTAACTACCTCATGGCAATGGACTGTCTTACCATGCCTCTTCCGGTGCCAACACCTCTGGTTTAGTGAAGAGGTTGAGGCATTGCTCCAGGGTGAAGTGCCCCGCCCTGGCTGTCTCACTCAAAGAACTGGGATCTTCCTCATACTCCAGCTCCTTTGCGCTCACCAGGACATACTCCTTGAGACGCTCGTTGTTTTTCCACACCAGCTCCACGGTTGCATCATCAGGTAGGTCAATCAGACTGTCCTCTGCAGAATGGGATGCAATACAATTTAATTGTAGATTTGCAAATCTGTATGGGTCGCTTTCAATTTGAAAAAAAAGTTGCATTTGCAGGAAAAGATATAAGGAATGGCTTGTCGCTGAAAATCGATCTTTTAATTTTTTTTTTTTTACCTTTCTCGTCCAGTCTCTGCTCCTTGTTGTTAGAATCCAGCAGAATGACGTAGAACTGACCAGCATGCCCCGAAGATGGATCATTAGGTTGTTGGTACCCAGCGACTGCAGCTAGAAAACAAGATATATCAAAGATAAATAAAAATGAGAGAATATAATGATGGATATCATGTTAGAATTGAAAAAAAAAACACCCATCACCTTCTGGCCGTACTGCCTTCTCACAAGAGGTTTCTTTTTCAACATGGGTGTCCATCGAGCAGCAGGACGTAAAGGAGATAGATTCTGAGAAACCAGAGTCTGACGTTTGTGTGGTGGAGAGAGACGTCTGAGGCGAAGTAGGAAGAGCAGCATCGCCAGATTCATGGGATGAGGTACAAAGGTGTGGTTTTGAAGGGTCAAGCGTCGGAGTGCCATTCTTGGACCCGCAGTCAGTTAATTCTGCAGTACTGCTTCCACCCATGGCCTCATCTCCTGAGCCTGGATCACCATGGGAACCCGCTGATGGTGTCGGGAGCGCAGGAGATATTTCGGGGGATGTCCTCTCTGACTGGAAAGGAGGCTGGAACACGTTGACTGAAAATCTGCACAAGAAGACGAGGGACGGCATTTAAATATATCACATAGTGTAAAAAAATAATAATCGGCCACCTAATCCTGTTCAGCACAGGTGTCAAAATCAAGGCTTGGTGGCCAAATCTGGCCCATGACATCATTGTATTGGCCCCGCGAAAGCAATTCAAGCATGTCAAGTGCCATGATCGCTAGAGTCCGAACCAAAATTTAAATTTGGCGTATGTCAACCACAATAACAGTTATTATTTTTTACTTCAAATTTGAAAACTAGTTATTCGTTATTTTGTTGTGCGCTCTGTATGTAATATGTGGAGGGGATTAAACATTCTAATGGCTTCCCCAAATTCATAACATCCCTCGAGAGGAAACCGTAACTACAGTGTGGCCTGTGGCAAAAAAGACAACCTTGCTGTACATGAAGCCTCATGGCAGTAGAAGACTGGAGAGCTCCATTCTGTCATGCAAATTCCATTCAAATACATAAGAGCATGGGTTTAACTGTCATTAAATTATCAATTGTCCTGGGAATTGTATAGTTTTATCTTTCAAATCATTTCACAAATTCATAAAGATATAAAGATATAAAGTCTCGTTATATCGATATTCTCGGGAGTCGGAAAAAATATCGATATATCCGATCCTGCGGCATGTAAATTTTCTCCTTGCGTTCATAGAAATAGTATTGTAATAAGCAGTACTACCGATATCGATATAACGAGACTTTACTGTATATTAAATTTGGTGACGAAAAATATTCAAAAGATGCAATGTTTTTTTTTTTCGGTTCATGCCAGTAGCATGGATCGATTATTTAATTTTTTCCAAACAAAATTCAGAAGATGGCTTCTGCAATATCGCCACATCTTAACAATGAATCTAATGGCTACATTTTGCATAATGAGATTCTGTACCTGGAATAGCCATGCAGAAGCTGAGTGAGACGGCTATAGGAGAGCCGGGATTCGGGTACACTAACCAGGAACGGCAGACCCACATTTTCGGTATTGGGTCGACATTGACCTTTGTGATTCGACCAGTGAGTCTTTTGACACATTCTGTTGCGGGAAAAGAAAGCAGAATGAGGAAATTAGCAATTGGAGAATGAGATGAAACGTTTAGCGTTGTGCCACCATGTTAAAACAAAAACAAACAAAAAAACATCTCACTGATTGCAGTAGCCAACACTGTAACAGCGAGTACAGCGCTTCAGTTTATCTTCCTCGGAGACTGGAGGCTTTAGGCAGGAGGCACACTTTGAGATGGCGATATTGGGAACCTGTAATCTCTGTTGTGGGGGAAAAAAATTAATTGATGTATCATTAGACGTCGCAAGACATATTCACATCTGAGCTTGGATATTTGTGTTACCTGCTGCACTCTAAGCAACACAACTCTCTCCTTGGCCAGATCTTTGGAAAGTATCTCAAAGCAGAACAACATGTCGGAGGACGACACAGTGTCCAGGGAGTGAGAGGGTAAAAACATTTGTTGGAAATTATTTTTCCCCACCTGAGTCAAATAAAACAAAAAACAAGCTTAGTGCAAGCTGACAAGAAACGTGTGACACAAATTCAACTTGGAATACAAAAAGGATTTAACCTCTGCAAGTCTGAGGTTCTCAGCCTTGACCCGAACACTCCTAGAGATGGACTCAAGGACTTCTGCTGTGCTGGAGTTCTCCTTGCTCACACTCACCAAAAACTGGCAGATGAAAATGGGCAATTATTCACTCTGAGGCATCTTTCCTTTTTGATGGGAAATTATTCTCTCATCTCACCTTAATGGGTTTTTTATGCGGTTCCTTGGCAAAGTAGAAAACTGACAACACCTTTTGTTTCTGCGGCAATGGGACAGGCAAGTACAGGAAGGGGTCGAACGTTATAGACACCTGAGGGACGAGAGGAGGGAGATGATGATTACCGACTAGTGGCTGCTCGCTACCTTAAATCCAGATGTGAAAAGTGTCACACATTACCTTGGAGCACGTGGGACAGACAAGTTTGGATTTGAACTGCCCTTGGAAGAGGTCTACGATGAATGAGTCATTTCTCATTTTGTGCCTCTGCCATGCTTCCTCTGCCACCACCTAAAACAAAATCCGCGATCAGAGTCCTTTCAATGCTTTCGATAACAACGTCAATGAACACGCTGAGGAAGAAGGCGCAACGCGTCATCATGAACGTCAGCACTCTTCTCGAACACCGACCTCGTCCAAGCGACCATCGGAGTCCACCGTCTCCGTGTATGGCTTATTCTGAATGCGATTCAAATCCTCATGGAGTCCGTCAAGTAAAAAGGCCATGAATTCCTGGGCATCATGTTGGGCATAGCCTGTAAACTGATTAGCTTTACTGGCCACAATTGCCTGCAAAGTGAAGATGAATTAAAAGCTAGCTAAAAAAAAAAAAAAAACAAAAAAATTATAAATAAAAATGGGAATAAAATAACATTAAAATAAGAAATTAATAAACTTACCATTTTTTTAATAATAAAAATAAAATCCAAATAAAATAAGTAAAAATACATGAATAAAAATAGAAATAATAAATAAATAAAATTAAAATATGAACAATTAAAATTAAAATTAAATTAAAGTAAAAAAAATAAAATACAAATAATAGTCTAAATAAATAAATAAACATTTAAGAGGGGGGTAGGGGTGTGGCTCAGAACACATAAATGGCAGGCGTACCTTGAGCTTCGAGGGTTGGAAAGCATGGTGCGTTCCTTTCCAAAGTGCCCTAAGAAGCACCGCAAAGCCAATGGCTAACCGGCCTCCTGTTCCCAGTGGATTATTGCAATTTATTTCTGACTCAAACGCTCGATCTAAAAGAGGACAGAGAGGAAAATTGGTTCGGAGTGGACAACAATATGGTGGCAACATTTTAACTCAAGCTT
Organism: Hippocampus bargibanti; assembly: GCF_051943395.1. Lineage (NCBI taxonomy): Eukaryota > Metazoa > Chordata > Actinopteri > Syngnathiformes > Syngnathidae > Hippocampus > Hippocampus bargibanti. The sequence goes on from NC_142734.1 coordinate 32,146,912, forward strand.
TTGTGACAGACAGTCTCCTCAATGGATTTTCAATCGGGAGGAGGCATTTATATTTTAGTGAAAAGAAGTTGGGTGTTATGTGCCATCGAGAAGGGTTGCGGGTTTTACCGTGAAAGTAATCCCTGAGTTCTCGGGTGTTGGACAAGGATTGAATGACACTGTTCATGAAGCAAGTGTTTCCGAGGTTGACCAATCCTGTGAAACCAGGCAGGCACACTTTCTTCTCCTCCTCTTCCTCGTGGTGCTCGTTACTAACAGGGGGCGCGTGGGTCATAGGCTGCACCATGCAAGTTGGTTTCGGCTATGATTAGAAATAAAACACAAAAATAACAAAATGGAACTGGTTCATATGCTTTCAAATGATTCATCATCGTGATCCCGCCACACCAGCCCTTGGCGCCTCCGTCCTCCCACCCCTCCCTCCACACTAAAATCTCCATTTTCCAATTTACCGCCATGACTGTGGGCTCCGGCTTAGGGATGGCCACGTGGTCAGAGACTGTACGAGGAGCCACAGTATCCAAACCACTGTCCTCCACTCGGGGTGTGGCTTTAGGGGCCTTTGGTTTCTCCTCACTGACCCTGGGAGGCTCCTCCTTGGTTGGTAGGTTGTGCTGACTGCTGCCAGGTTTGCTCTTTTCGGTGCAGGCGGGGCTCGAGGGCACAGCCACCTTGGCGCCACCCACTGCACCTTAAACAGGGGACAATGGACATTGTGGTTAGAAGAGGAGGTGATGTTCAGATATCAAAACTGATTCTGAAGTTGAATATTGGACTGCAATGTCAAAGACTACCATGAGGCAAATTTGAAAATAAGTTCAGGTTTGTTACATCTTAAAAACGTTTTCTTTATCGCTTCAGGTGCTAACAGCTATTTACTAAATATTTAGTGCAGTTAGCCAAAAACGACCCTATTTTCATGCATGCAAATGTAAACAAATATATTATTTACCTGTGATTGTTTTGGAATAATGCAAAACTTTCAAAACCCAACAAAGCAGAATGATTACCCCTAATTATGTTGTCAATGTTTTTGGCTGAGACATTGGACAACATTGAACAGAATGGAAAAAAGGCTACATTGTCAAGTAGAAGCTTAGCATCAGACCTTGTGTGGTGGGGGCCTCGAGATCCTCCCAGCGTTGGCTGTGTCGCTTCTTCAATGTAATGTCCACTCGGGATACGGTGAAGGAGTAGGAGCAATGCTCAGGCTGGATTAGGTTCCTGGAGTCAAGAACGGGGGGAGATACATATGGACGGGTCAGATAGATAGATAGATAAATAAATAATGTAATACTTCGCCACAGCAAGCAATACTCATGTAATTTTAAGACATGACAATAAATGAATGAATAATTGAATGAATCAATGATTGAATGAATGATTGAAATCCATATATATATATATATATATATATATATATATATATATATATATATATATATATATATATATATATATATATATATATATATATTGGTTTTTTTTAAGCATCAAGGATGGAAAGTTCACCTGAGTTTTACTTGCCACTTGAACACCGTGTTTGGTCCGCAGTCTGGGTGAAGGCGAAGAAAGTTTGCATCACTATCCAAAGGAAGACGACGACGACACACAGAGAGTATGGTCATTGTTTGGAAAAAGTAGAAAAAGGAGAAGGACATTACATTGGAAGGCTTTCTTTCCAGTACCTTGTCTGGAAGATGAGGGTGAAATCCTGCTCCCTGAAAATGACCCTGGATGTGTTCCTGCAGATGCCCTTCATGTAGACGTTCACAACCATCAGGTCTGTGCCTTTCTCATACGAGTCCTTCTTCACGGATTGCAGGTTTACCATCGGCTCTGGCACTACGGGCAAGTCATGTGCGTCATTCCAATGATTTAAAATGACAATTTAAAAACTAACATATTTAATTAACTTATTACTTTGTTAGTTAACTCATTCACTCCCAGATGATGTGCAAAAAATGTGTCCACTCCAGTGCTAATTGGAGGACCCACAGATTATTTGGTTTTAGGACTACGGAGGGAAAAACATTGCGAGAGGTTTGACCACCGCTTTATCGGCACCCGTCATGCATTTCAATTCGTGAATAAATTTGGGAATGGCAGTGAATTGAGTTCGTTAATTAATTAATAGCAACAAGAACAGACTGAGCCTGTGAGACTCGATACTGCCAAGACAAACCTTCCTGTTCCTTTTTGAGGGGTGATTCGTCTTTTGACTGGTCCCGCTTCTCCTCGCCATCACAGCTACCTTGAATCTGGGTCAGACCTGTCGATGGCTTTTGTTCGGTAGGCACATCTCCAGAGGAATCCGAGGTGGCCCCTAGTGAACGGAGCTCTTGGTGAGTTTGAGTGTCTAGAAGCTGAGCCGTTTTCTCTGGCTCTGCATTTGTTATGCCCGTGGCCCCTTCTGGAAAGGCTGAGTCAAGATGATCGTTGAAGCTCAACATTTTCTGGGTGTCACTCGCGCACACGGGAACTCCTGGTTGGTTTTCACTGGCCCCAGTTTCAGAGCGTCTGTCCTGTGTTTCAGAAAAGTCGTATGCTTTATCTCCCTCCTAAACAGAAAACAGAACAAAATTCTCACACAGCTTGCATATTTTCAACTGTACTGAACTTTCTTCAAAGAAAACTACATCTTAAAGGACAACCGACGTCGTTTTTGTTTTTTAACTGACAACAGAAAAACGTTTTATAGCATCCAAAATACCCAAAACGCAGTATGATATTTTTAGTCAAATGCAAAACACCAATAAAAATGACTTAAAGTGTCCAAAATCTGCAAAAAATTGAGCTGCGAATTGGGCATTTTCAGACAGTCCCGCCCCCAGTTCGTGACGTCACGCCAAGACGTCTTGCATTGCTGGAGAATCAAAACAATGGCTTCAGATTCAGAGAATATGCTTTCTTGTTACACTTCCAGTTATGAATATAATTCAAATAGTTCTGAAGAGGAAAGCATACATGTTTGCAATCGATTAAAGAATTTCTTTGTGCCATTTTAAAAAGAGGCACAAAATGGCGACCTCCAGTGGCCACCTCCGTTTCCACAGGTTGATAAATTCCTTATATGGCGCTTGGACGCCCTCTTCTGGCCTTCTGGCGACTTTTGGGTGCAACACGAGGTCCCCAGACCAAACAAATACAGCAAAATACATTGACGTGATGGAAGGACCGCTACAATGCGTCTTTTTTACGGTGAAGGGCGGTCCTTTAGTGACGTCACATACGGACTCGTCACCAACTCAAAAACAAGACTTCCTGAATATTCAGGGCGAGTCTTAAAACGTAAAATATAGCTATATGCGGTGGAATCTTTGTAAAATACGTTCAGTAGAAGTCATTTGAAGCCATTTTACAAATTATGGACACAACAGACGTCGGTTGTCCTTTAAAATGCTTAAAATAAACAACCAAAAAAATGTAATGTAAACATACTGAAGTTTAAACCAGTAAAAATGAAACACTTGAAGGGCAGAGTTTCATGCAGGGTTCAAAACGGAGCAATGTCATTTAGAGTTTTTTTTTTTTTAATCCTAGCACTGTATTTTCCGGACCAGAGGGCGCACCTGATTATAAGGTATACCTTCAATGAATGATACATTTTAAAACGTTTTCCATATATAAGGTGAATCGGACTATGAGGCGCATTTGAAAAAAAATAAAGGCTTTTCGGTGCGCCATACAGTGTGGAAAATACAGTAATCTTTGAAAAGAACGCTCCAAAATTCTCTCAATTCAAATGCAAATTATCATGCTAAATTATCAGGGTTTTTATAAACCTGTACCTTGTTTGCGACAGCAACGGCGTTCCCATGTACACGTTCACAAACTAATCTGTCCATACTGTTGTCGCCATCTCTGCGTGCCGTTTGAGGGAGATCGGCAGCAGGCAAGCATGCACAAGTGGTTCCAGTCTGAGTTGACTCCATGTCTCTTTCAAAACAAGAGTTGTCCTCCTTGGTGTTCGCAGTAAAATGCGTACTGAGACGCTTCGCGCTGGGTTCTCGGGACGGCTGGTTGCCTTTTTTAACGGGGAGCGGCTGAGATGAAGCGCTTGAGGCGTCCCCGCCGCCGAAAGTTGCTGCTGCAGAGTCCGCGGAGGTTTTGTCCAACGGTTGTTTGTGTTTCAGGTGGCGCTTGACGGCGCGCTCAACTTTGCTGCCGCTGCATTTTGATGCATTTCGTGAGGGGGAGGAGGGAGCCTGAGATTGACGTTGTGTCAGCGGGGAGGACAACTTGAGATGCTCTGATGACTCGGAGGCTACCGACCTCGTCGTCGGCGCCTTGGCGGTTTTTGTTTCCATGGGTCCTGCTTCTTTCTCCTTCTTGTTGGACTTCAAACACAACAAATGAAAAAAAAGTTTTCATCAAACAAACTGCAACATGGATGGAAGTCAAATACAACACATCGCATGATTATCCCTATTTAAAAAAAAAAGTTTTAAAAAATGAATCAGCGACTGACTTTTAGTGAAGGCCAAATGTGAATCGGGATTTTCTTGTGCAAGATGAGTAATAGAAATCCTCCCTTCTCTTTGTATTGCACCCGACTACAAGAGGCCTCGATTTCCTCCTGCAAATGGCAGGTCCACTCACGACCATCTGAAAACGGAAACACAATAGATGTGCAAAACTTGATTGTCGAGAAGTATATATAAGCGGGAAATTAGCATTTAGATGTAGAAGGACCAGTGTTTACATAAACAAACTACCGGTAAATATTTTGTACGTGTATGATTTCATTGCTTGCCAAAGTGAGTGACTAGAAGCTTCTGGGGGTTAATCAAATGAAGGGGTAAAGCAAAGCGAATATCGTGGTAGATGTGCATCGTTAATGTCAAAGTGTTTGCTTTGTTTTTTTCATATTCCTTTTCCACGTGGTCTGTTGCGACTTTACCTGAGAAGTGCACATGACAGTGTGTATCGGTGAAGGTTGTGTTGACATCCTCAATCTTTTGCACATTTTCCCCACAGCGTAACTTGATGATCACTTCATTGGCATTTTGCTTCCAATCCACAAAGACATCTGAAAGCAGAAAAAAAAATATCATCACATGTGGTCAGATTAATTCAGTCATTTATTATTTGAATGCATTTTCCTGATTTTTTTTCCTCCGAATTGCAGCTGAGCTCTAATACCCAGTAAGGCTGTGGGATCCGCAGCCTTGGGTCACTTGGATGAGCTCAAAGTTCAAAGTAAACATGGTGAAGCTGCATTCAGTTGTTATGCTGCGGACATTGAATTGGATGTACCTTTATTCATCTCGCAGTGGAGAAATTTACATTTCACAGGACACAATAAGCTGCTAACAAAAGTGAAATGAAGGCTTATGTTTTCCTTATAAGGATTTTTTTTGGTCTGTCTTTGACTTGAAAAATATTTTAAATATTTGTTCATGTTTTCTGCTGCTGTTTTTTTTTATTGTTATGACTACAATTTTTTTAAACATTTTGGTCGGCTATTTTTGTTTTCTCTGCTTTGTTCTAGAATGTTAATTGTTCTGTTTGCAAAAACATTTTGGTTGTGTGTATGCTTATGTGAACCTTGTGTATTTTTTTTTATATTATTTTTATTCAGGGATCCCAGCCAAGGGAAATTAAAATAGCGGAAAATGACGTCACTGTTCCACTATCACTTTTGTGTAGGGAATCGACCAAAACACACGAAAGCATGCCGACTCAAGCACTACGCATTCTGATCTGCTTTAGCGGTTGTATACGGAAATAAAAACTTTTATATGAAAAAAGAAATATCACTTTGGTGGAAAAAAATAGTGGACTTCCGCTATGGCAATCAAAGTCAAATCAAATCAAATCAAAGTCAGCTTTATTGTCAATTATTTATTGTCAATATTGTTTATTGTTGTTTTTTTTTTTGGCTTGCGGAGCCCGCGATAAGAAGAAAGGAGCGTGACTCTGTGTCTTTGTGTTGTCATATTAATTGTTTTGGTTTTTTTTTTTGTTTCTCCCAAGATGGCGTCGCGTGAACACGCAACGGCTCCCCTCTCCTGGCAAATTGGCGTTTTCATGTTTATTATGTTTGTTAAAGTCATTATAAGTGCCTTGCATGCTGGGTCTGAGAGGACAGTAATTTCATATGTGGTGTATGTCATGCGTATTAGCATATTTGACAATAAAGCTGATTTTGACTTGACTTTGAGCAAACATAATAAACATGAAAACGCCAATTTGCAATGACGGTAGTTCGCGACTTTCTCAACCCATTGAGGCTGCAGACGGGGAGAGTATGAATTAACTTGAACCCTTTGCAGGTTACTCCCATGGAGTAAAATCCCATTTTATGTCTCCACAACATCCGAAGCAAAAACATTAACTTCCCTTGTTTATACAAAAGTTACATTCATATTATAGGCTCAAGTCTTGACGAGTGAGCCTCGTTCAGCAGTTAAAAAAGAAACTGCATTTTGATTCTACAGTTTGTTCAAAAGGAATCCACTCAAAAACTTTGCCCAGGTGATTTTTCAATGAACAATCAAAACAAGATATGAATTCATTCATGTTACTTTGTGAAACACCGTCCGTGAAGCTACGTGCATGAAACTGAGAGCATTAGAAAAGCAGGATCAGGTTGGATACAAATAAACAAGTACCCTACTTATCACAGCCGTGAGGTACACCTGCTCACACTCATTCAGGCCCTGCCACTGCACTCGCATGCGCACGCCGTAGTCTTAAGCGCAGTGACATCAAGTACAATGAAGTCAGAACTGACGGAAAGAAACAGCCAACTTCTTACGCTGCAATATTTTAAGCCACCGAAATCGACATTAACCATTGCAGACTTCAAACCGACACAATTTTATATCATATCCAACAGAAACTTCCAGATCAAGGAAAATAATGCGAAATGTTCTTTATCGTTTTCCATGTGACCAAGCGGTGGAAGTGATTTGAGCTAAATATTGTATCCGAAGCCTCAGTTTGGAGTGTGGTCCTCTCCCTAATTCGTGTGCAACTCAACTAAAGAGCCTCGACTTTCATGCTCACCCCCCGCTCCCCAGCACACACCTACTCCTGCTCTCCTCCCTTTCTCTCACCCTCTAAATGTCAGGAACAACACTCTATCCTTTCATGGTTGCTGCAATGTTTAATGTCACATCAAATTTCTGGTCATGCAATACACACACACACCTAAACACACACACCGCTTCACGTATAATTAAACAGAGAACAGTAGTGACATAGGTCAAATTTAAACTCCTTCATGAAGCAAAGGTGTTCGAACAATAATATAATCTGTCTACATTTTTTTGTGGGGCTAAACAGCAAATGTGTGCGTTTTATGACAAGCGTTGAAGGCATGCCCCTTTCCAGAATACGTTTGAGCCTACTACGAATGTTACATCCATTTAGCTGCAATTTAAAAAGGGGGGTTTTGGTATACTGAGCAAAAGCAGTTTAATTTACTACAAAGCCTCTCAATTAGTTATTAGCAGAGCTTGTATTGAGTTGCATCCCCACACGCAACCAGGTCACCGGAACTAACATATCACAAGAAATACATCTTCCTTATTTTATTTTTTTTAAACACCCGTGATACTTCATTCACATAACTTCAGAACTATTGTCCAATCTTCTTACCCTGAAAATGGCTGCAAATATTTATCAATTAATGCTCCGACCATGCGGGTTATTTTCTGGATTATACTGTATCTTCCGTGGCATTGTACTTACAAATTCAACACACAGCTATTAACGTGTTTGCATGACCTACAAATGCTTTGGTCAACAATACACGATCGGCACACTTGGATATCATGTCCAACATCACTACAGCTCATATCGCATATCGGGTTACTTAAGCCACTAAATGGATTTACAGCAACATATGGCGCCATAGAAGAACAACATTTTACCTTTGGCCCAGATGCCAAATGGGGTTTGAGTTAAGGTAAGCCAGTTTAAACTAAAAAGAAAACAAAATAGCACATTTCAAAGAGCAAGTTCCCTCCAACCAGAACAATTATTTGCCTATACACACACACGGTGTGTGTTAACTATTTCACATTTTGACACCCTAAGACCACTCTGAAAGTGTGTGTGTTTGGTGGGGAGACAGTGTGCTATGCGGCTATTTAATTTCAAAATGCGCCCTCCATTAAAAACCAACCAGGATCTTGTGCTTAAACTGTTTCCATCAGCCCTGTTTATTGTTAGTGATATGTTTTTTTTAATATGCTAGCTGACTTACCCTTTTTGACCTCCGCAAGGACTCCATCCATTCCCGCAGCAGCAGCAGCTCTCTTAGCCTCTTTGGATTCCTGATTCGCTCGATCTTTCTGCTTCTTCTTACTGGCACTGGAGGACAGCTCGGACCCATGGTCATCTCCTCCCCTCTGCTGATTCGAAACCCCGCTGCGTCGGCCCGCGGCCCCATTACCACTGCCGCTGGACATCTTTAGACACTTGGCACTAAGGGGCCGTCCGTCACCGGATTCGCTACCGCTGCTGGGGTCTGGATCTGAGGTGTGCCGCTTCTTGCCTGGCCCAGCTATCTTGGCGATGATATTGATCCAACCTCTCTCAGAACACAATCAGGAAAGGGAGTAGGGAAGGGAACCTAAGGTAACGAGGAGAGGAACATGAAAAAAATGCAATTAATGAATCAGTACCCATGTTTGTTTAAGCGTCTCTCACTCTCTCACTCACTCACTCACTCACTCACTCACTCACTCACTCACTCACTCACACACACACACACACACACACACATTCACACCTTGGTATAACACGGTTCATATATATATATTTTTTTTTCAAGTGATAACTTGTAACTGCAACTGTGTCGGGCAGTTAGTATTGCGATGTGCAGTCATTTAGGTGAAAAGTACGCTTTGATCCTCTCCTCTACAAAGAAGGTACAGAAAGTGCTTCAGAATGAATGACCTTGGTGTCTTTGTGTTGTCATATTATTTGTTATTTAGTTTTTTTTGTTCTTTTGACTTCAAGATGGCACCGGGAGAGTGGATGCCTTTCCAGTAGCTCCTGTATTTTGTTTTTCTACTTCTTTCATTCGTTTCATCTTCCTTTCATAACTTTGCTGGTGTGATATGTACATTTCTCCACTGCAGGACTAACAGAGGTAAATCCAATCCAGTCCAATCTAATCCAGTACCATTGAATAGTGTCAGTGAAATTACGTTTTTTTTGTTCTTTTGTAGCAGCCTTAATTGGGGATTGAATGGCATTGCAAGACAATGTTGTATTGTTGTCATCCTGGAACCCAAACAACAGTCTGGGAAACAAGTCAAGTCAGTCGTTGCAGGATTGGATTGGATTTGCCTTTATTAGTCTCACAGTGGAGAAATTTACATTTCACAGCAGCAAAGTGATGACACGCTGTCTGTAAAAACTTCAACAAAAAAAAAGCAAACCAATTGGGTCCAATTCGGAATCTAAACATTCACATTTTGACAAAGACAACAAGTCTTTCATAATTTTGCTGCTGTGAAATGTAAATTTCTCCACTGCGAGACTAATAAATGCAAATCCAATCCAATCCAAAATTAGAGAAAATATGTTTATATCATTTCTAGCATTACTTATGAGAATGTTTCCGTATGAAACTAAAATCGTTAAGTGACTCAAAAATCAAAGTGAATCAATCGCGAGTCGTTAATCAAACAGAATTGATTTTGGAAATCTGAATGTTTTACAAGATTGTGTCTAAATATATCGGCGGAGTTTATTTTGCTATGCCAAGTAGCCCGAAATCAGTGAAATCAGGCAAAACATTTGAAATCTCATCAAAAAATATCGGGGAACATTCAATAAAAACGTGTGTTTACGTGTGTTCACCTGATGCAATATCTAAAAGAGAATAATAAATAGCCTTGTTTTCGAATCAACCGGCAGTGATTTGACAGTGGGAAGATTTTTCATCCCATAAACGATACTTTCTTGAGAAATATGAGCGAGTGTTGTGAGCTTTTTTTTAAGGTAAAATACATACCATCATTCAACAATACAGGGAAATACCGACTTAAACACGCAATGGCACTTGTTATTGTCGCTAGCATTAACGCGACGGCTGTTGTTTGCGCAGTGGCCGCCACGAATCCCAAAGAAGCTATTAAATGCATCATCCGGTGCATTTCACTGCAGTTATTTTAAGAATGTATAAAATGTTGACATCCCTGCAACGATTTTGCGGTGACCGTTAACGGGAGCACTTGCGTCGATACATTGCATTGCGTGTAGTTCTGCCACCCAAGTCTTAATGTAAATAAGTGCGTTAACGGTATCACCCAATTGCCCTTACCCTTCACCCAAATGCATTTGTTAGACTGACAACGGCTAAATTTTAAAGCAAGGGCTAAACAATCAATCGCGTAATGGCATTAGCGTTGCTAAAGCTAATGCTTGCCTCCATTTTGCACGAGAATAGGCACAGCTTTGCGGTCATTTGGGGACAAGCGGTAGTGTTGGTATTGAAACGAACCCATCGCACTTACCAAGAGTCAGTTTCAGGAAGAGAAATGTTGTTGTGCGTCGACACAATGACCGGCGACTCGCTGTCCGTTCCCACCAGCTACAAAGCTTCCTTCGCTTCTTTGCTACAGCAAGGCCGCTCCGATCTTGGCCGCATACGCAACCTCCTAGTCTACGGTGCTTCTGGATTGTTCTTTCTTTTTATCCGGGAGCCATTTCAGACGAAGTGAATTTGACAATTGGATTTGCGTTTCAACCAAAAGATGAAAGCCGGGTGACGGTCAGCCTACCGGTGCCATTGATGAGTGCGATATCCGTGCGATAAGTCTACTTTGTTTAGGACAACATCCTTGCAGGCCGAGCGACGGCGAGCCACTTCCTGGTGGCGACATCACGTGATCCGTAGCAATTTGCTTTCAATTTTGCACGTTGTTCACACAAATGCAAATGTGACATTTCTGCGAAACGACATTCAGAGACGGCCTCTACAAAGAAAATTCGTTTCAAGGTTTTCAAAGGCATAAAATAGCCGACCTTAAGGTGCGGGCATGCGTGCTTGTGTATCTTTTTACACGTGTGCGTGTGTGTGTTTTTTTTACATGATTCTTGAACCATACAAGTTAATTCTCACGAGTTGGTCAGGAGACTCCCGATTTTGACCACAATACTCACAATAATTTGTATGGTAAAACAAAAAAAATGGCGTGGTAAAGGATGCACACAGTCGCTGGCATAGCTGGTCAGGCTTTTACTAAACAAACGCCGCAGTTAGCACCTACATACGGGAGTTGTTATCCACAACTCACGCCCATGCAGCCCACGCCCATCTCCTCACTCAGTCAGAGCGGACTTTCCCCTTATCTGCTCGTCCCTTCTCTTTCATCTGGGTTGTCCCTTCTGTATATGACGTTACCCTCCTTCAAGTAGCCGAGCCCACGCGAATAACAAGCACAACACGTCACAGTAGAAACAATGAAAGCATTTTTGTGTTTTATTTATTTCTAATTTACACTTCTGGATTGGATTGGATTTGCCTTTATTAGTCTCACATTGGAGAAATTTACATTTCACAGCAGCAAAATTATGAAAGAAATGAAAGTAAAAAAGCAAAATACAGGAGCAGCTGGAAAGGCAGCCACTCTCGTGGCGCCGTCTTGAAGTCAAAAGAAAAAAAAAAAACTAAATAACAAATAATATGACAAAACAAAGACACAGAGAGACATCCATTCTTAAGCACTTTCTGTACCCTTTTACTTAAAGCAGTTCCAGATGAAAGAGGAGAGCCTCAAAGTGTCTCTTCACGTGGATCAGGGACATCATGGTGGAATGTGCACGCCGACTACAAGCTAAATGTTGAAAGCAAACACGCAGCTGTAGCATCCATTTGTAACGCTCACATTATTTTAATATGCACCAGAGTCGCGAGTACGAAAAGCTCTGAAAATTTCTGAAACTCAACATGTATGCGTGACGAATCCCAAAATATCAAAAGTAAGTAGTACTGTATTTGACAGGTCTTTATGTGTGCGTGTGTTTGCGTGTGTGCGCGGGCGACCCTTCTCGAATGCGAACTTTTGTAGACGCATTTCTTAAAGAAAAAAAAACCTTGGTAAAACATATTAAGGCACTGTAAGTATAAAAGCATACTGTACTTGTCTTTACTTGCCATATAAAAGTCATCAGATCACTGTTTTACTTGATGACAGTGTACAGTGTACACAGACTCACGGTTTTATCGTTTTTTTTTCTTGCAAACGGACAAATTGTGCATTCGTGTACATATTATACGTACGGAGACCAAACTGCGACACAACGCAGCCTCAACCTTTGTCAGGAAACGCAAAAGTATGGCACTCGGTCAGGTTTCAATAAAAACATTAACTAATAAAACAGACAGATAAATTAAAAATGTTAAAGCAACAAGAAAGATGGGTTAAGTTAAATTTTAAACATGTCCATTTGCAAGAAGAAATCTGCATAATTCAAACAGAAAATTATAATATGCAATATTTGGAAATTTATGGTGAAAATACTCAACAAATAACTCAAATAAATACATATTTAAAACCTTTATTGACAAAGTTAAGGCACTGTTATCCAATAGTACAATATTACATTAGCATTTTTGTTCTTGTCTTTGGTATGTCACATTTTTAACGTGTTTTGTCAAACACGTTAGATAATGTACTGTCCCAAGTTATGATGTGAAATACATGTTACCATTTATTCTAATAATAATAATTGTGTATGATTATTTATGGGTGGCTCGAGTTTACGCCAGCTTTGTATTGTATAATTGAAACAGTTATCAGGAATATGGAAGATAATGAGGCTGTTAAAATTCAAGTTAAATGTGATGCGATACTCACAAGTGCCATACTGGACATTCAATTTACCAGTTCTTAATTCCGCCCTTAATCTTGAGAGTTGATTACCAGAATACATGTTTGATGCATTCCTTATTGGCTTGCATTCGATTGTGGAAAAAAAACAGAGGTGGTTTAAAAATGACAGTCTGGATTTAATCGGTTTAAAACCAAGCCACCCAGCGATTGAATTCCAGCAGGTCAAATATGGTGAGTAAAGATTAAAACAACCTTACCATTTTTTGGTATTTTTTTACTGCAGTCTCCAAATTGGAAAAAAAACGTTAATCTTGTATCTTTGGACTTTGACATCTGTGATTTAAATTAGACACATTTTTTTTCATATTCAGTACTCACATTAACAAGCATACAATTCCAGCTCGTTTTTTTAAACACTGAAAAACAATACACCTTGCACACATTCATCTTTCCTCTCATGTTCCGCAGTGTGCAGAAGAGTAAGTTCGCCCAAAAGAGGCATCTACTACTGACATGTGTTGTAAATTTGGATCTGTTTGTTGATGTCATTGAGGATTGCTTTCATCTTGTCTTCCAAGCCATCAAGCTGACGAGCTTTCCCTTCCAACTTTTTCTGGTTCTCTTCATAGTTTTTCTCCAGCTCTGCGGGAGCAAAATATTTCGGCGGGAATTCAACATTAAATACACGTAAAAATGCCTTCTTCTTTTTTCTAACAAAAATCCATCAATTTTCGGCACTGCCAAAGTCGCCAGCCTATTACACCCAATTAATTTCGAAACTCTTCTGAATTTGAATATAACCATTTAAGACCATGATTCATTTTGTACTTTTTCCTTCACTTTTTCTTAACACACACAAACAAACAAACAAACAAACAAATGAATAAATACATAGGTGGATAGATATATAGATAAATAAATACATACACAAATACCTAAATAAATAAACAAACAAACAAATAAATAAATAGAAGAATATATATAATTATAATAATCATCATCATCATCATCATCGTAAAAAAATAATAATAATAATAATAATAATAATAATAATACATTTAATTTCCAAGCGCCTTTCAAAACTGTCAAGGATACTTTACAGTCACGTGATAAGAACTTTTTTTTTTTTGTGCGGGTGAGCAGCGGCAGCCATTCGTGCCAGCGTTCACTCTACCCGGAAGATTGGGATGCCATGTTGAGACCCAGCGAAGGCACGCCGTGACAATATTTTGGTGGGGTTGATTTCACCTACATAGATGAATGAATAAATTAATAAATGAATGAATGAATGAATGAATGACGTACACACACACACACACACACACACACACACACACACACACACACACACACACACACACACCCACACACACACACACGCACAATTCAATAAACAAATAAATAAATAAAAAAGATAAATTAAATAAATAAACAAATAAATAAATACCTGCTAGTCTCTGTAGCTTTTTCTGGGCGTCCAGCAATAATTGTTTCGCTTCGTCCCTGAGGCTCTCCGCTTTCGTCTTGGCATCTTGAACAGCTTTGGCTTTGGTGTCAACACGCTGTTTCACCTCATGGTAGTTATCGGTCAGCTGTCCGTCAAGAATCTAAGCATTAAAAATTGAGAGTGTATGTGAGTGATTGAGGCAACATTTTCCCGGAAAGAGTGATCAAAACACATGCGTACCTGCTTGGCTTCGTTTGCCTTGTCTCGCGCCATGGTGGCCGTCTCTTCAGCCCGAGCTGCTGCCATGCTGTTGTTAGCGCGTTTGGTCTTCAACACGTTGATCTCACGGCCCAATGTGCTCAGACGGTCTATGGCTTCGCTTAGTTGTCGCTCACTGTTAGAAGTCTCTGATTCCATCTGTGGAGGTTCGTGTGCAAGTAACGTGAAAGTCGTACCATGGGTACGATAAGAGTCAGGGTGGTTTCACAAATTTTGAAACACAAGTAAAATATAATTCCATTTCGGGGATTACCCATGAGAGATAATTGAACCCATGACACCAAGGAATAGTAAAATGTTATAAATGCTCTCACAGTTAACAGGTTGTGTGATTGAAAAGAAAGGAGTGTCAGCGCAGAGCGTCGATGCGTATGTGGAACTGTTGCGGCTTGGAATTGAAGCGGATTTATGTGAGACAGTCTCATTTCCTCAATGTCACATTATTTAGTTTTTGTTGTTGTTTTGACTTCAACATGGCGCAGCCTTTGCAGCAGGTCCTGTATTTTGTTTTTCTACTTCTTCCTTTCCTTTCCTCTTACTTTCATCACTTTGCTGCTGTGAAATGGAAATTTCTCCACTGTGAGACTAATAAAGGCTAATTCAATCCAATTGTGACATATGGAGTCTGGAAATGAAGTAATTCAATTAATTTATATTCCGAAAATGAAATGAGAACATCCTGTGTCATGATCAGAATCAGAAAGTCTTTCGTTGTTCCATGATACGGATTATGTGGAATTTGCACTCTAACGTCATGATGGGTAACAAAAATAGAATACATTTGAAGATTAAAAGTAGTGTTCTGAGTACTTTTGGTTACCTGCGCCAGGCGGGTCTCTGTGTCATCAATGTCAGCTCTGGCTAAGGCGATGGCCTTCTCTGCCGACATCTGGGAAGTCTTAGCATCCACCAAGGCCTGCTTCACTCTCTCCGTGGTGGTCTTTACGCCTTCAGCATGATGCCTGCACAGCAGTACACAGAAGATGTTTTTTGGGGATGGTTTTCAGAATCGACTTCCAGGTTCTTTTGAAGCATTGTTGACAGAAGCCCAAATCTCATATCCAAAACATGTCCTCATCATCCTACTTGACTGTTTGATTGAATGATGACAAATACCTTGCCCTCTTAGCATCCAGCAGTAGTTTCTCCGCCCTACGGACATCGTCCTGCGTCTGCGCCAGAATGGCATCGACGTTGGAGAGGCTGCGGACGCGTTCTTTAATTTCATCCGCAAGATGTTTGATCTGGAGAGGGGAAGCGGGGATGGAAAGCTCCAGCACACGATTGGCCACCGCCTCAATATGGTCCGGGTCGGCCCCTTCCTCTAAGATAAAGGTGAAGACCACAAGTTCAAGTTAAGAAGTCGTTGCCATGATTTCTTTAATGGGGTGGACTCACGCATGAGGAAGTCCCTGATTTGTTTGATAAGGTCTCGCAGGTCCTTGTTGGAGCGCTCCACTTGGTTCTTGGTGGTCTTCGCTTTGTCCAGGGCTGCTTGGGCTTTACCCCTGGCCTCCTCTGCTTTGGTCTTTGCTTCTGCCACCTTACCAAAACAATATGAGTTCAACTTAGTGTTACAATTCATGCTTTTTTGTTGTTTTACATACTGTATAACGAACAACGGAATTTGTATTTGTGAAAGAGCAGGTGTCCAGTTAAATTAACTCATTCGCTGCTATTCCCGAATTTATCCGTGTATTGAAAAGTGTGACGTGGAGTGCCATTCCCGAGTTTGCTCGGTTTTTGCTTTTTCTTGCAGGGGGTGCAAATAACGCACTGATCAGACCTCTGGCAAGGTTTTTCACTTCCACGAGGGGGTAGCGTTTGCCTTTTGTCAATAATAACGCTTTCTTACAGCTTCAGCTGTTGTTAAAGCGCTATATAGATCAATGTGTATGTATTGTTTTGTATTGTATTTTGTACAGCTGCCCCCATTTCAAGCTCAGATAACTCCAGACCCATACAATTTAGGAATTAACTCTTTTTTTCTAATAAAAGAAGAGAGTCTAATGTTTCTAATGCTGTATTGAATGTTGATGCAGTCCTAAAACTCAATGGGTTGTGGAATTTGAGTGAAAATGACAAAAACCCTGGCACTGGAGTGAACACTTTTTTGCACATCGTCTGGCAGTGAATGAGTTAATAAAAAATGTGTGTTGAAGTTGCTTGATTTTATTTTATGAAATGGTTGCCTGAAATAAAATCATCTGGATCTAGAAACAAGCCATGGCTTTTTTTTGTGCAGCTGCTTTACAAAATACAATTTAGCACATTTCAACATGTAATTTTTTTTAATGATAGGTACAGCGGTACATTTTTTTTTGTGTTGCACATCATACATAGCAAGTTTTTTAAAAAGTCAATCCATTTGGGTGGCAACAGATATGACAACGATAAGGAAGTAGGGTGCTTCCATACCTTGGTAACGAGTCCTTCCACTTCTCCCATGGCTTTGTTGAGCTGCTTCTCTGCATGCTTGGCTCTCTCCAAAGCATTGTCAGCTGCTGCTACAGCACCGTTACAGTTTAGGCCTCCACAGTGACGGTTTCCTTCATCGTCACGGCAACCCGCACCTCCGCAAGGGCTTTCCGCACAGGGAGCATCGCCTGTTGTACCACAAACCTGTTGTGGGATGGGTTTGGTTTCATTGTTAATGCTGTTTATGTATATGTAAAAACAGTTACACATCAGTATTATTCATACACCTTGGCGACCGAGATCAGACCTTTTCGTTGATCTTCCGCAAGTCCAGATTCTGGACTTTGGCCTTGAGTTCTCCCAGCGATCGCTTGTTGGCGCCATTTTTGCGGTTGAAGTCGTCCTTTTTAGCGGAGATGAGGCGCTCGGTGCGACGGCGGGTGTCTGCCGATTGGCTGACTGTGCTCGACCTGCTCACGGTTGACTGGTTGGCACGTCGCTCAGCGTCCCAAGACTTGTTGTAGGAGGTGCGAATGCTGTCGTATGCGCCTGAGCAGAAAAAGGGATGACAAAAGAGGACAAACAGCACAATTTGTTTTGAGCCGTACCTAATCAGAGTGCATCTTTAGTTATCTGAATTTTATAGTTAATATGGAGTATTGATTTCACAGTTACGTGGATTTTTGTGAAAACGATTTTATAATGACACATTTTCAAAATTCAAATATATACTATTAATAACTACTACTGCTACTACTACTACCACCAACAATATACAGTAAATATCAATATTAATAAGGTATTGTAATTATAATAATAATGATTTATTATTAATAATACATGCCTTAAAATGGTTGGAAATGTCTGGCCAATGTTTCCAAACGTGAATCAGATTAATATAATGTCAAACAACGTGGAACCATTTTAGTATTTTATCTGCAGCGGAATTTGTTCTGTAGCCACAAAGGGACACAAGTCTTCTTGTGCCGGTCCCAAGCCCGGAAAAATACAGAGGGTTGTGTCAGGAAGGGCATCCGACGTAAAAGCCTGGCCAAAACAAACATGCGGATCAAACCTCTGAAGATGGAGGACACTGATTTGCTGTGGCGACCCCGTCAAGGGAAAAGCCGAAAGGAAAATAAATAATAATAATAATAATAATAATAATAATAATAATAAGTGAATGCCTTTTACTTCCTCACCAAGAAAATTGGAGTTTTTGAGGACATCGAGCTGGTGATGGAGCTGCTCTGAGGTAAGGTTCAGTTTTCTGGCCTCTCTCTCGAGCGAACTCAGCTCCTTGCTTGCCTCTGAATTGCTGTCTTGGACGAGAGTCAAATCTCCTTCCAGGCGGTTCAATGTGTCGGTGGTGTCGCCAATTTGAGATCTAAGGAAAAGGGGATATGTATATGGATATTATTCATGAAACAGGTTGTGATTTTTAAAATACTATTTTAAAAAGTTGAAGCAATGGAGTAGAATATAATACTTAATCCATTTAAGACTATCAAGATATAATCGAAAATGCTCTTTTATAGAAAGGCGGAAAGCCTCCAGAAGATAAACCAGGCCACTTACAAAGTTAAAGCCGACAGTCACGGTAATTGTCATGTAACATCCTGTATGCATTACACAAAGGAAAAGATTTGAAGTCATAAAGAAACCAGCACCTAAGCTGTTCGATCAGCTCCATGAGAGTGGTAATGGCGGCAGCAGTGGCGTTGCGTGAGTTGACGATACTTTGAGCTTGGGCCAGTTTCTCCTCGAGGTCCCTGAAAGCTTTCTCGTATGGGCCGGTAAGGCCTGTGGTCTGAATCTCATGGGCGCGATCTGCCAAAGCCCTGGTGCGCACCGCCAAGTCCTTTTTGTAGGAGAAGATATTTTTGCTCCGTTGCTGACTTTACATTTAATCCCACTCGCTCTAACTATAAACCCCGAAAGAGGATCCCGCACCTGGACAATGCGGTCCCAGTCCCCGAAGCATTGATGGCAGGGCTGGCAGTTGGGGAAGACACCGGAGAAACCTCGGGCGCACTGGTCACAGCGGACACCCGACACCCCTTGCTGGCATACGCAATGACCCGTGACTCGGTTGCACTGAGACGTCTCAATGCCTCGCCAGTCGCAGTCGCAAGCTGTTAAGAGAGGCAGAGACGAAGAAATGAAGTCAACACAATTCTGTTTGTGTTACAGACAACATTCTAATATGCTTTGCGACCGTCTCGTGGCATATGGGAGTCAAGAAACTGTCAAGTTTCATTTTCGATAAAAGTAGTACTTTGTTGCCATCTAGAGGCAACAAAGAAGTATATGACTTTGGCACATGGTGCTGACCTCTGCACTGCGTCTGAGGGTCTCCCCAGTAGTTCTCCTGACAGTCTGTGCAGGTTTTCCCACCGAATCCATCGCGGCACTGACACTGTCCACTAAACTGAAAAAAAAATGGAGAGGAAAAATTGTTTGGAAAAAAACAATTGGACCTTTCTTTTAGAGGGGCTGGTGCTAATACTGCACAATTTTCAGTTCTCGCCCCCCCCCCCCCCGCATTTATTTATTTATTTAACAGTCTATTTAGCTGTCTATTTATTTGTTTATTTATTCATTAATTCATCAACTTCTTTATTCATTCATTTATTTATTGGGTTATTCATTTATTGGTTTGTTTGTTTTAGGGGGCTGCTGCTATTATCTCACAATATTTTTGAATTTTCAGCCCTGTATTTATTTCTTAAGTAATTTATTGATTATTTTATAGATTTATTTATTGATTGATTTATTGATTGATTTATTGATGGTTGATGTATTTGTTTATTGATTGCTTTGATTGCTTTATTGATTGATTGTTTGATTGATGTATTTATCTGTATGTTTAATCTGTCTATTTATTTGTTTATTTATTCATTCATCCACTCGCTTATTTCATTAATTGTTTATTTATTCATTCAATCATTCATTTGTTGATTCGTTTATTTATTTATTTTTGTTAGTTTTTTTACTCCATAACATTTTTGAATTGTCAGCCCTTATTATTTGACTGATTGGACCTACTAAAATCGAAGACCCCCAAAATTCAGTGATGCACTTTTTACTGGACTCCTTTAAAATACCATTAAAACAGCTGCAGCGCATTCAGACCTTTTTTGGTCCATAACGTGTATTGAACCCAAATTCAAATGAGACTACACTTTTTGGCTGTGATGTTTCATTTCATGCGCGTTTACTGTATGTACCTCGTTACATGATGAGGTGACTGAGTTGTGGGGGTCACAACTGCAGGATTCACAACCTTTGCCACTAGCCAGATTCCAGTGGCCGGGAGAGCAGTGGTCACACGTCTGACCGATAACGTTTGGTAGACATTGGCACTGGCCAGTGTGGCGTTGACACACGCAATCCTCACGTTCCAAACACTGGCTGCGCTCCGTACCGAGGAAGTTACATATGCATTCTAAAGACACACATATGATGATTTATTATATTAGGGAAGCAGGAAGGGTGGAAAAAAATGACTTACTCCTGCAGTTGCGTCTGGAAGCATCGCCGAAATAACCACTTTTGCAGATGCCGCAGTCTGGCCCTTCTGTATTGTAAAGGCATTTCCTGCACTCGCCGATCCGCCGGTCGCACGCGTCAACATCGGACAGGTCGATGTTGTTGTTGCATTGGCACGGCCGGCAGCCTCCCCCGGGCTGAGAGGGGTTGCCATAGTAACCGGGGGCACACGCCTCACACCGAGTCCCTTAATTGAGAGAAAATACAGATTCGTTGGACCAGAGGAAGCGGTTTGGATTTACGCAGATCAGGCAAAGTGTCTGTTTGGGAGAACCCAGTAACTACAGTTAATGGGTACAATAATTAGAGAGATAGCTAATTAGCATTAAAATAATGCTCGGGAAATCAGTCCTGCCAAACCAGCTGATCAAAAACACCCCCCTCCTCTTCAACGTAAAAAGTGCTCGCCGCACAAAACAACCGTTTGAATGCCAGGTCTCTCAGATTCAATCGTGTGCCACAGCGTGTTATGCGACTGAAAATAAAAATACTTGGCATATTTGAGTCTGGCAGGAGGGAGTACAAGAGGAAATTTAAGCAAGAAGGAATGAGAAGGTGGGGAAAGATGAAATGGTCACATTCATCAAGCCTTGGGAGGGGAAAAAGATAAAAGTTTGGTCTGAGTGGCAAAAGCAAAGGAGTATCAGCTCCAAAGAATGAACAGTTCTTCAAACAGACACTTTTTCCCTCCATTACAAACGAAATAGGACATTTTGGTCAGATCCTGAATTGGGGGGAAAAAAATATCCACTTACAAGTTCAGAGAGTAAAAATGTCTGTTTATAACGAACAAATAAAGGTATTCTGATTCTGATTCTGATAAAGATCCACAATGTACCCCACGCAACAGAATACCAAAACACAAGTCGGAGTATAACTTATTTGTGACCACCCAAAGCAGTCAAATGAATGACGCTTTTGATAAGAAATCTCAATGGGGTACAACTGCGTACCATACAAGGCACACGTAAGCTTGAGAAAGTGGTCAGCCGACATTTTAACAACAGTGTCCACGGTACTGCGTGATGCTCCGCACAGCCGCTCACAAAGAAAACTCATTTGTGGAGGCATGTCTGAGCATTTTGGACCACAGAGGTGTGAAAGCAAAGCATGCATGGCCAGGACATGGTGGTAAATAAAGACAGACTTGCGGTGACGTTGGCAGTGGTGGACGGTCAATTCCAAAATGGATTTTTTTTTTCTTTTACTCACGTTTACAAAGGGTTAGCCTGGAGCGTTTAACAATCCCTGTAGCAATAATATAAGGGAAGGAGGAAACAACAAAATATTTAAAGTGACGTGTGATATTTCAACTTCTTCTGTGGATAAAGTGAAACCATAGGTTTCAAAATACAAAATCCAGCACTTTGCTTCATGGAATAGCTCATTTCGCTCACTTGAAAGCACAGGTGTCAAAGTCAAGGCCCAGGGGCCAAATCTGCCACATCATTTTACTCGGGCCGTGTATGCAAATCAAACGTATGAAATTCCATGAACGCTGGCGCGAATGGCTGCCGCTGCTCACCCATACAAGAAAGTCCCATGACTGTAAAGTGTCCTTGAGAGTTTTGAAAGGCGCTTAGAAATTAAATGTATTATTATTATTATTATTATTATTATAAAGTCCGAACCAAATTTTCAAATTTAGGCTCATCCTAAATCTGTTTACCTGTGTATCCCTGGTTACAGTTGCAGACAATTTGCCTGTTACGGTTGTCTTGGTAACAGGATGCTGAAAAATGTCGTCCGCTGGTAGGGCCATCCGGACAAGGGCACGGGCGACACCGGACAGCTGCTACACCCGGAATCGGGTTACCATAGTAGCCATTGGCGCACCTTCAGAAAGGGTCAATTCGAGACAATCAGAGTGTTTGGTATATTCTGCATTTTGTAAACATGTGAAAAAAATCACCCTGTGTGTGATATGTTGAATAAAACTGAGAATCTTTGAAAAAGTGGTGTTGGTCTTTTCGGATTATTAGGAATGGAAAATGTTCACGGTGGAAAACTCATGGGAATTAACCGGAATTCATTTGAAAAAAAAAGGAAAAAAAGCAGGACTTCAACGGACAGTTAGGACGGCAGAAAAAAATCATTGGCACCGCCCTACCCACTCTCGAGGACTTGCACACTGCAAGAATCCAAACTAGGGCGCGTAAAATCCTACTGGACCCTCCGCTCCCTGCCCACTACCTTTTCCAGCTACTCCCCTCAGGCAGGCGCTACCGATCCATGCGCACCAAATCCAGCAGACATTTAAACAGCTTCTTCCCCCAAGCCATTAACTCTTTGAACAGTAGCCCAAACGGAACTGTATAGTGCCTCTTTGCAATTGTTTTGATGATGATACTAGTGCAGCGTGTTCTACCGCAAACAAATTCCTTGTGTGTTCTACATACTTGCCAATAAAGATGATTCTGATTCACTACAATTTAATATTTGATATTCGTTTTGGAACGTCAATATAAATGAGCAAAATCCTGACAAGAACAACCAGATTTACTTGTGTGGTGATTGAAGTGAAAACCCATATATTGAAAAACACAGGCAGTTAATATTAATCTTTTATTTTGTTATTTATAATTTGATCTGTAACTTTAATGTTCTTAAGTGTATTGAAAGGCACTTCTAAATAAAATGTATTATTATTATGATGATGATTATGTAATTTTCAACAGATTATTTTTTTACAGACAGTGGCGTTTTTAGGTGTTCAATTACATTACATGTTTAGGCATGTACTTCCGCCTTCGTCAGAGTGTCACATATGTTGTTGTGACGCGCCTTTTTCAGATGATGATGATTATTTGATAATATTTTACTTGTGGCAGGCAAATATCGAAAGTAGAATCTAGCTTCGGAGATAATCACCACTCCACCACGTTGGATTAAATTGGAAAAAAATGTAATATTAACGTTTCATGGATGTCTGCTTTGGGCAAAACAAAATACTGACATGTACTTAAACATGATACCTTGTTGTTACCACGTCCTACGACAGAGGTTGCAATGGTTAACAGGTGAAAGGGGTATTAGTTCTTAGGTTATAATTATGTATGCATCGCAACCCAAATAAATTAAACAAGAACAAATAGTCTGGCGATGCATATGCCATCTTGGAACTGTCGCGCCTTGGAATTGAAGCGGATATACGTGGGAGACAATCTCTTTTCATCAATGGATGCTACAGCTTCATGTTTGCTTTCAACATTTAGCTTGTAGGAGACGTGCACTTTCCACCATGACATCCCTGATCCACTGGTGAAAAGGATGCTTTGATCCTCTCCTCTTTCATCTTTTATTTATTTTTTGTTTGTTGTGGTTTTGACTTCGAGATGGCACAGCGAGAGTGGCTGCCTTTACAGCAGCTACTGTATTCTGTTTTTCTACTTCTTTCTTTCCTTTCCTCTTCTGTTCACAACTTTTCTGTTGTGAAATGTCAATTTCTCCACTGCAAGAGCAAAAAAGGCAAATACAATCCAATCCAAAGAGATCACCTGTCGCATTTGTCTCCTCCGGTGTTGTCCTTACAGTGAATGCACGCACCGCTCCTCTGGTCACACTCGTCGGCGTGGCCGTTGCATTGGCAGGGGCGACAGTTAGGGAAGCCCCAGTGACCTGCCTGGCATCTGTCGCATTGCTGGCCAAACGCTCCGGGTCGACACTGACACTCCCCGGTGTACTTGTCGCACAGCCGAGTGAGCGATCCTTCCACGCTGCAACCGCAGGCTGCACGGAGAGAAGATGGAACGAGAATCGATTTTGAATTGAAAGATCGTCAATAAGAGGACTGAGGTGTGGAATTTTCCCAATGCGTTATGAGGAACGCCACAAGGTGAGGCTTGTGTACAGTAGGCCGCCACACTCGCTACTGAAATGCAGATACTGTACTGTACACTGCAAATGGAAACCAGGTGAAAATATAACCACTTAAAAAATGTTGTGCATATCACATTTTTTTTCAAAATTGTATTATGTTGACACTATTAAAACTTATACTATACTAATATTATAGTTAGATATTGTAGTAGGTGAATGTACTAGTTATTCTTGTTTTTTTCTGCAAGACCTCACTTCAACCTTTTTTTGTTTGTTTTTGCATTACTGCACTACGTCACTTTACATACGACACTACCTCACTTTACATACGTCACTACCTCACTTTACATACGTCACTACCTCACTTTCAGAAATGACATGTAAATATCTCTACTCACCAATGCAGCCCGACGGTCCAAAGCCATAAGTTCCTGGGGCACATTGTTCGCATTGTCGGCCAATCACATTAGGCCTGCAGCGACACTGACCCCCGCGGACATCACACACTGAGCTGATGGAACCCTGGGGGTCGCAGTTACAAGCTGGAGGGAAACAGTTCTTTTCAGTGGTGGGTTCACAAAGAAAAATAAATGCAACGAGGGGAATTCATGGGTTCACCGTACCATGATTGAATAACATTAAAAATGTGTCTGCATACTCACGCAAAGCCCCGTCGTTAATAACAGCCGACATGCTTGAGATTAGCTTAGCGCAGGTGTCAGTCATGGACGGGTGAGTCACGCTCTTTGAACCCTCGTGGCAGCGGTAGCGCTCATAAGTCTGTTTCCTGGTACTCGAAGCCAAGTCTCCGGCGTTGAAGAGCTCCATGGAGGAGTGACGGGGCATTAAAGCAACCTGGAGCAAAGAGGCACGGTCACAAAATTGAACTGGGAACGATTTTGTCGTATGGAATGAGACAAAAAGGAAGGATTCGTCCTCACAGAGTCCATAAAGAGGACGGCGTTGGAAGCTCCATTAAAGACAACATTGGCATCCTGATAGCGTCTGAACTCGAAGCGGATGGTATATGTTACACCTCTTTCCAGACACACAGGCTGAGGAGGAACCATGTACCTAAGCATACATTAAAAAAACAAAGATGAAATCCTACAGGCATATTGGTTTTTACCCTGAGGGCCATGTGATACAATTTTCAGGCAATAGCAAATAGCAAAATGCTTTTTAAAGGCATTAAGTATATGTCAAAAACAATGAAGAGATCAAATTGATTCTTCAAAAAAATGTTTACCCTTGAAATCTTCGAAGTTTAGGATCCCTTTTAGCCTGGAAAGTAAATAAAATATCAACGAAAGCCAGCAGATGGTAGCATTGTGCCTCTTGATTACAAAGTGCCTACACGATGTTGCGAACATAATCTTCTTTTCCTTTCGCCTTTTCCCTACAAGGGGTCGCCACAGCGAATTAGTGTCCTCCATCTTTAGAGGTTTGATCCGCATGTTTGTTTTGGCCAAGCGTTTACGTCGGATGCCCTTCCTGACACAACCCTCTGTATTTATCTGGGCTTGGGACCGGCACAAGAAGACTTGTCTTCCTTTGTGGCGACAGAACAAGCAACTCGCTCAGGAAAAGGCTCCCAAACAATAATATTATTATTAATAATAATAATAATAATAATAATAATAATACATTTAATTTATAAGCACCTTTCAAAACTCTCAAGGACACTTTACAGTAGCAGGATAAGTTTTTCTGCCGGTGAGCAACTGCAGCCAGACGCACCAGTGTTCACTCAACCCGGAATTAACACACACACACACACACACACACACACACACACACACACACACACACACACACACACACACACACACACACACACACACACACACACACACACGCACGCACGCGCACGCACGCACGCACACGCACGGTGGATTTTGGAAATTTGTAGTTACAAACAAGGCTGGTGAGTACATGTGACATTGTAAAATAACATAAAAGTGCTGAAAAAAACATACATACATACATACACAAACATATTTAAATACCATGATGCACACACACGATTAAATAATACTAGTATTCCTAATTGGCATGCAAATGGTTGATAATGTTTGTAAAACGTGAAAGTGCATTTTAAAACAAAAAGAATCTTGTTTGGTAAAAATTATGTGATTTGATGAAACTCAATACACACTCAATACAAAAAGTATATCCATATCTCTCTCTCTCTCGCCTTCTCTCTCGCCTTCTCTCTCATTCACTCTCTCAGTAAGTAAGATTCTGCAGTAGTAGCAACAGTCTCCACCATAAATATTTCACACATAAGTAGTTCTGAATATTTTTCCACCTTCCCAAATTTTGTGGTTGAGTGTGTGTATGTGCACTAGAGCAACAAACCTTCCTCCAGCAGGCAGGGCGACAACGAGTTTGTCATCATCTGGGATTGTGTTCCCACAGGGGCTGCTGGTTGGAATCGGGCCTGGACGGATGACTGTTATTCGTACTTCTTCCCAGTCCCGGGGCATCTGGAATAGATAAATGTTATGAGGCGATGGATGTCATCTACGTCGTCCATCTTTGTATCAAACAAAAATAGATATCTGGTCATTTCACCTACGGGGAGTAATATTGTACTTTATGGCAATACAAGCTTCCAATCATCTGGGAAACATTTTGGAGCGCGTCTGTGGGAATGTCTTTCCATTTATTCAGGACAGCAGTTATGATTTTTAAAATGTTCACATATGTTTAGAATGAAGATTTAAGTGTAAGATATTGAGGCCTAGTAGTCAGCTGGTTAGCAGCGTCAGTGCAGATGCGCAAGGTTCAATTCTGGCTGCGGCCTCCCTGTGTTCTCCCCCATGGGTTTTCTGTTTCCTCCCAAATTCCTAAAACATGCATGGCAGGCTGATAGGATGCTCTAAGTTATCCCATTCTGCCCTGTAATTGACTGCCAAACGGTTCAAGGTGCCCCCTGGCTACTGCCCAAAGATGGCTGGGATTGTCGCGAGCATGCCCTGTGACCTTTATGATGATAAGAGGATCAGAATATGGATGAACGGCTAACAGAAAATGCACAACTTCTGATTGACAGCTGAATTGATGGGGTGTGTCTAAACACTTTGTGCTTGAAATACACCCACCGGTGACTCGTAGCGAATGAGCAGGTCATACTCCATGGAATAAGGGATGTTGCTGATGATGAACTCAAGAGTTCCACCTTCGGGTACGCGGGCAAACCCGAGTCCTGTCCATGTGGCCGAACGGCCTTGCTGGTGTTCCCTGGCCTCTAATGTGCAGCCCTGATAGAAGTCGGAGAAGTTTATTTGTGCAGTTGAATGCATCATGTCATAGATGTTCCTCACCTGACCCATTTTGGCCAATTCGGCTTCATGCAAGAGGTAGTCCAGAGTCATGAAGAAATAGCCAGACTCCACCTGTGTACACTGGCGACCTGTCATGTGACTGCGGCAGTGACATTGTCCGCTATCGATGAAGCAGCTGGAGAGAGCGAATGATTTTACATAAAGTACGACTGTCGTGATTTTTTTTGGTTTGAATTCACAAAACACCTAGTTGTTGGGGAAAGTCTCTTGCTCTCTTTCTCTCTGTGTTGCCCCCATTTCTCTCTTTCCTCTCTCTCTGTTTTTATCTCTCTGTCTTTTTCTCTCAGTCTCTCTCTCTCAGTCTTTCTTTCTCTCTCTTTTTGTCTTCCTCTTTCTCTTCCTCTCTCTGTATCTCTTTCTCACTCCATTTCTCTCTATTCCCGCTCTCTTTTTCTCTTTCTCTCTCTCTTTCTAACTGTCGCTCACTCTCTCTCTATCTTGCACTCTCTCTCTCTCTTGCCATCTCTCATGTTCTCTCTCTCTCTCTCTGTCGGTCTCATTCACTCCTGCCCTCTCTTTCTCTCTCTCTCTCTCTCTCTCTCTCTCTCTCTCTCTCTCTCTCTCTATGTATCTCTCTCTCGCTTTCTGTGTCTTTCTCTCTTTCACTCTATTTCTCTCTCTTCCCGCTTTCTCTCTCTCTCCCTCCCTCTTTCTCTCCCCCTCTTTCATTCACTGTCTCTCCCTCTCTTTCTCTCTCTCTCTCTCTCCCTCTCTCTCTCTTCTTTCACTCTATTTCTCTCTCTCCCCGCTTTCTCTCTCTCCCTCCCTCTTTCTCTCCCCCTCTTTCATTCACTGTCTCTCTATCTCTCTTCTTTCACTCTATTTCTCTCTCTCCCCGCTTTCTCTCTCTCTCCCTCCCTCTTTCTCTCCCCCTCTTTCATTCACTGTCTCTCCCTCTCTCTCTCTCTCTCTCTTCTTTCACTCTATTTCTCTCTCTCCCCGCTTTCTCTCTCTCTCCCTCCCTCTTTCTCTCCCCCTCTTTCATTCACAGTCTCTCCCTATCTCTCTCTCTCTCCCTCTCTCTCTCTTCTTTCACTCTATTTCTCTCTCTCCCCGCTTTCTCTCTCTCCCCGCTTTCTCTCTCTCTCCCTCCCTCTTTCTCTCCCCCTCTTTCATTCACTGTCTCTCTCTCTCTCTCTCTCTCTCTCTCTCTCTCTCTCTCTCTCTCTCTCTCTCTCTCTCTCTCTCTCTCTCTCTCTCTCTCTCTCTCTCACTCCAAATACATTTGTCATTGTCATTCAGTGCTGCCATTTAAATAAGTGGATGATAAACTGTAGTGCCACAGACTAAACAGGAGGCGACTGGGGCTCTATTGATTTGAATGTGCTCATCACTCACTGGTTATCCAGAGCAGCTCCACTGTCACATTCGCAACCTCGGCAGCCGTTCAGGTCAAGACTCAGGCCCCAGTGTTCTGGCTGGGAGAGATAGATAAACAGATAAAATGAAAGGCAAAGACAGAGAGAGGAAATCTTGCCAACTGAAAACATCACCCGTCATTCTCTAAAAGCAGTGGTTGAGTCACACAGAGTGAAACCAACCCTGTAATCTCAAAGAGTAACATTCACAGCTTTGTGGTATACCACTGCTGACTGGCTCCTGTTATTTAACATTTTGAGTTGTCTTCTCTTCCAAAACAGTGGTTGTGTTTTCGATGACACAGCAACCACTTTCAGAAGTCAGTTTCATTGTTTGCATGAATACTTGAACGCTTTAGCGCTCAGTGGTTATTTCTTGCTTTACCCAATTTAAGATCCACTTGCAGACCTGACCATTTTTAGCGCTGATGGAAACCCACACCAAATGGACTATCCTAAAATTCCCCAACTAATTTTAGAGAGTCCAGGCAGGAGCTCACATTCCTGCCCACACTATTCCTGGATGAGTGGGACAAGACGGACAGTGAAAACAAGCGTAAAGAAAGGAAGAAAACAATAATAAGTAGTAACTATTAGTGCAAAACTCTGAGTCAATCAGCTTTTCATTGAGCAAATTCAGTAATTTGAGAGTATAATGCCAGTTATAAACGTGGGACCTTTGCCAGCACGACGTTGAGCGCCTTACCGGACATTGATCACAGCTTCGTCCGGTGACGAGACGCTTGCAGAAGCAGTCGCCACTGATCGGGTCGCACTGGGTGCTCCCTGCCACCGTTCCCCTGTGATCACACCGGCAAGCTGCAGAAGAAAAAAATAAAGCCATTTTTTTCAGTCTTTTTAAAAATTGATGAATGGATGGATGGATGGGTGGATGGATGGATATGGATTGGGTGGGATTGTGTGGTTCGTGGTTGGTGGATGCAGGGATAAATGGATGGATGGATGAATGTTGAGTGGATGGATGAATGGATGGATGTTGGGTGGGTGGATTGGATGGAATGATGGGTGGATGCATGGATGGATGCATAGGTTGGGTGGGTGGGGTGTGCGTGTTGTGGTTGGTGTATGGAGAGATGGATAAATGGATTGATGAATGTTGAGTGGATGAATGAATGGATGGATGGATGGATGGATGGATGGATGGATGGTTTTAGGGTTGTGTTTAGGGGATGGATGGTTGCCATCAGGTCATTCATATTTGTTGTGTTCCTTTGTTTTTGTTTGGTTTTGCATTCCAAAGCAAGTCTGTTTAGGAATCATGAAACCCAAAATAGAAAGTTTTAAATACATTGGATTGGATGGACCTTTATTCATCTCGCAGTGGAGAAATTGACATTTCACAGCAGCAAAGTTATGAAATAAATATATACATAAATAAACACATAAGTATAGACATAAACAAACAGCGTGGCAAAGTGAGTAGCGTGTTGCCTTACTGATTATATTCAAAGTGTCATGTTAAAATGTATGCATCAACATGAACAATGGATGGCAATAAAAAGATGACAATTGTGAGTGAAGGTTCAATTGAATAAACAGGCTTGACCAAATCGATTTTGGCTCTCATGGCGGGAAACAAGCACAACTTCAAAAGCATGATGAAGTCGATATAACACTTGTGTGCACTTACGCTGGCATCCCTCAGGGTTGTTGGCACTGAGGCCAAAGTAGCCCGTACGACATTTGTCACAGCGTTGGCCCTCAACGTTGGCCTTGCAGCGACACTGACCGGCCACCATGCTCAACGTCGGTGCTGTGTGGCTGTCACACATCCCTCCATTCTCAGAACCTTCCGGGTCACAGTCACAAGCTGGGGGGAGACACAATTTTGAAAATGATCAATAAGAATTAGAGATGCTCATACATTGCCGTTTATGATTGGCTATTGTCCAATCAGATATGCAGACGTTGCACTCACCGACGCAGGCCCGAGGGTCCCGGATATCTTTGAATGGTTCTTTGTAGTAAAAAGGTTTGCACAATTCACAATTTCGGCCCATCGTGTTGTGCAGACAGTCATCACACACGCCTCCACTGATGTTGCCAGTGGCCAAATAGACCGCCATGTCAAAATGGCAGACCGATGAATGGCTATTGCAATTGCACTCTGGAAAATGAACAAACACTATCGTTAGGCTAAAGGCACTCACGTTGGAAAATGTCAATAAACTAAGGCAATGCTTGATAATATTTTATATTTTTTATATTGTTGAGGCTTCATCTTTTACTAGATGCATTTTCAACTCATTTAGGATCGTTACTCGCCTCGTGCCACCGTCATTTCATTTTCAAGTGTCAAGTTTTACAATGCGAAATATTTAAGATCCTTGGCGACATTGGATTATATTTATTTTATTTTTTGGGGAGGGGCGTACAATTTAAAGGCACTTACTCTTAGACTATAGCTAAAAAAGGAAGTCCTGTACAGGTTATAGCAAATAGCTTCCGTGACGTCCCAGAGCTGGATGAACAGGATACGTTGAGATTATATCTTTTTGAAATTTAAATGTCATATAAAATTTCAGTTCAAAATGAACAAAACGTTATTCATACAGCACTGCACAATAACCACGGTTGTAGTAAAGGGTTTTGCATATTGTCTTCATTCATTCATTCATTCATTCATTCATTCATTCATTCATTCATTCATTCATTCATTCATTCATTCATTCATGTGTTTGTTTCTATCTATCTATCTATCTATCTATCTATCTATCTATCTATCTATCTATCTATCTATCTATCTATCTATCTATCTATTTGTTTATTTCTTATTTATTTACTCATTCATTTATGTGTTCGTTTATTTCCCATTTATTTAAATGTGTATGTATTTATTTATCCATATATTTATCCATTCATCTATCCATTTATTTATTTATTCATTCATTCATTCATTCATTCATTCACTCATTCATTTATTTATTTATGCATTTGTTTATTTCCTATTTATTTAGTTATTTACTTAGTATTTTTTTATTGTACACACGATGTAAAATGTGCTCATTGCTACACTATGTAAAATGTGCTCATTGCTATGAATTTGCAGCGCAAATAAGTACAGGGCATCAGGAATAAAATTCTCTTTGCGATTCTAAAATTAGGGGAAAGGGTAGAGGTGAAATAGTTAAAATCAGTATTTCAGTGGCAGACTCACTTTTGCAAGCGTTGGTGTTGCGACCCTCCGCGGGTCTCCACGGCATGTCGTTGTAGAAGTCCTCACATCGCTCACAGTTCAAACCTTTCGTGTTGTGATTACACACACACTTCCCGTGAACCTGCAATCACAGATCGAGGGAGCGTTAAGAGTAATTCTGAGAAAGATGTTGATTTTACAAAGAAAAAAAAGAAATTGTTGGGTGAATGCGTACCATTCCTTCTATACCATCCCTGATGCCATCAATTGGGGCGCACTCCGAGGCGTGGCCGTAGCAAAAACAGTTTCCACGCACAACCAGCTCATACATAGCGTAGTAATACTTTTCTTTAATTTCAGGTCTGGGATCTAGCAGGTTGTCTCCCAGTGTGTGAAGTTTGGTGAAATTCACCCTCAAATTGGTAATTTTCAGCTGGTCTGTTGAGCGAAAACAAAATGATGACATAAAGATTCAATTAAATTGCACCGAATCATTTCATGTATCGTCGTGTTTGCCAAGGTGGTGATAAGCAAGCCGAAAAAGTCCCTTTGGGCTGATACTGTGCACACATGAGTGAGCGCACAACAACCCCCGCTGGAGGAGGTCAGGGCTCTGTAAACAGAGCATGACGAAGCTGAGTGTGTGGCAGTCACACCAAGAAGTTAAGTATCTGATTTGTCCTTTGAAGAAATTTCCTTCCCCCTTTTGTCAGCACCGTGTCGGACCAAAGTGTAAAAACTGAAATTGTTAATGTGTAATAGTCCAGTCCAAGAGAAAATGTGGCTCACTTCATTGCAGCAAAATATTGTATGAGAAAACAAATGAAGCTTATGCATTGACCTTGAATGTCCTATTACAGGTGGAAACTCCTATATTGCAGATGCCGACAAAATGACGTGCAAGACAATTACCGGCAGTGGTGGGCCGACAGGGCCTGCAAGGCCTTCTCTGCAGGCCGAAAAATCTGAATCACAGACTAATGTTAATTATATTTTGTCAATGAATTTTTGTTAAATAATTCCAAATGGTCTTTCAGCTTCCTTTCATTGCTTTTCCCTTGTTGTGATGCTTCCAAATGTGTTTCGTAATTAAGCATTTAACCAATCACATTTCAGCCATCGTTTGTTACCAGGGTCAGAAATCTACCTGGATGTCGTCACAGTCAGTTCTGCGGGCCCTGGAGCACAAAAATCAATGTCGATGAAACTGTTGCATTAACCGATCAGATTTCAAGTTGGTAAACCAAGGCCTGCTGCAAGGCGCAGGAAAGGAGGAAGAGTTTTTGCAGGGGTTTTTGCAAACTGTGATTGGCTAGCCGCTAGTGATAAGACCATACTGGCCAGAGCTAGCACACTGTATGCACACACAGCTGTATAAGCAAATATATATTTTGTATTTTATTTAATAGCAGTTTTGTCAACCCACAATGGCTGAAGGAGCAGAAGAAATGGATTTGGTTGCAGATACTGTTAAAGCCATTTTCAAGACGGACTTTTCAAGTATAGATGGACATTATTAAGAACTGTTGGACAGCTCAGAAGCTAGAAAAAATAGCAAATAATATTGCAATTTTATGAGGTTATTATGAATCCATACGTGCATAGTAAAAATTGAACCGTTTAAATGACAGTATTTTTTGAGTTTCTGCAAGTCACAAGTTACTTGATGGCTAATGGCATCTTCTAGTGGACGTGTGGTAAATAACACTACACTCGCAGCTGTGGATTGATTCAGACGTCGCACCACTGAAGGCTTGGGTTGACATGCACGGCCCGCCACTGATTACTGGTCATATTTGTGGGGCACAAATAACTAATTTTGCACATGTTGTGTGCTCAAAAGATTGTCATTTCAACTGCGTTTATTCAACCAAGCATCTGGGAGAAGAAACTATTTATAATTTTGTACCGGAAGAGACATTTGACACGGAGGAAGAGAGAAAAAGAATGAGCAGCTAAGACAGTATTTCACTGTGTATCTCCTATGGGACGGTGTGCGATCCTGTTCGTGCTTCGACGTGGAACAATGAGTCATCGGTGGAAATTTGATGAGCTACCAAGAGTAGAGGTATGTATGATAACATATGAAAATGGGCCCAGTGGGAGACCTACTTTGGATGTTTGGGCTGTATGGATCCTCAATCTTGATGGATGGATCCAACACTCTGTAGATGACCTTGGCCACAAAAATAACATGCACAATTCTAATGTGGAAGTGGGAATCGGTAAACATGAACCTTTGAAAATGATCACTTTTGAAGGTATTTTCATAGTCAGCCTCTCAATTTATATATTAAAAAAATCTTATTTTTATAGCCGATTACAACTAGAAATATGAGAAATGAAATCCAGTGTGATTCCTAACTCACCTCTCCCTCGGTAGATGGCTCGATGTCGGAATAACGCGATTCGCAGATAACATCATTGATGCTGTGCAAAGGACCCTGGGATACACCAGGGAAGTTGGTGGCGCAGTCATGGGAAAAATAACGGTAAATCTGCCACGTACGACCAAAATCGGCCGAACGCTCAATCAGCAAGGCTGCCGGACGGAATGTCTGCCAGAGAAAAAGACAAAAAAGGGAAAGAAAGAGGTTTAGATTTTTTTTGGGGGGAGGAGTGTGAAAAAAATTTTGAAGTTACCTTGAAAGTCATAATCAGGTGAGTGAAATGAAACTCCGCCTCCAGGTCCAGTTGGATATTCACGTTTGACTTTCCTGCAACACAGATAAACATTTAAAATTTTTTAATGTGGGTATGTTTTTGGAATGAGCAATTAAATGTCTTCAATATTTTAAGAGTGTGATAGTCTTGGGTAATGACAAATCTGGAGTCCTGAAATAAATTGGCTAAAAATCCCTTTCAAGATAAAAACGTGTTTTGGAATCGTTAATATTGAGAGTCAATGGGACGAAATTCATCATGCTTCTCAGGCTTTTCCAAACGCTATCTTAAATTTGGTGGGTGTAAAAATTCATTCTAGCCACAGTTCACTTGATGAACACACACACGCAGAACACACACACACACGCAGGACAGTCTACAATGAAAGATGAATCATACTCTGCCTCTCACAACGGCTGACAAGCACAGGAAAGGAAAAGTCGGAAACGGAAGAGGGAAGGGTGGGGGGAGAAAGAGAGAGAATTCCATTTTAATCGACATTTTCAGTTTTAATGGAAAATATGTGCACCGAGGATAATCCCCCGCTTTTTCCACCCCTCCTCAAAAAAAAAAAACTTGCAAGTATGCATACTAACATAGTAAATGACCTTTCAAACCAGTGAGTGAAACCACTATAGATATGGAGAAGCTGCCATGTTGTCATGGAGATGCAAAAGTATCTGTGACTAAAAATAACCCCAGTTCTTCTGTCTTCTTCTGTGCCATTCTGTCCAATTCTGACTGTGACAATGCCGTACCGTTTTCAGACTGCCACCATGACTTTTTGCGATGAGGCTTGAAAGTGGTGATCACGTTCTCGATGCGGTGATTGATGGTGTTGTAGACGGGGTCGTAAGGCCGCCTGGAGTCGCAGTCGAAACATTTCTTCTCCTCCTGCGTTGAGGTTGAAGGGGGTTGAAAGGTGAGAGAAAGGCAC